>NC_023759.2:22728908-22890249 GCF_000499845.2 Phaseolus vulgaris
TTTCCTACCTGTGGGTATCGGGGAGGCGACGCCAGTAACTAACTTTGCCCTCTTCGACTTCGTCTCCCTCCACAGTCTTTCCTACCTGTGGGTATCGGGGAGGTAAACCCCGCTGATATTTTGGTTGGCGACGCTTACGACGTCTCACGCTGGCGTCGCCCTTTGCGTCCTTCCAGGCGACGCCTCGGCGTCTCATGCTGGCGTCGCCTTGGGCGTCGTCTTTACCTTGACATTGACTTTGACCTTGGCCTTGGTCGACGCCTGGGGACAGCGAAGAGCTCAAGGTTTCTGCCGTGCCATCCACGTGGCGTTCTTGTATGGCTGATGGGACGTTCAGTCATTCGACTTGATCCACGTGGCGCTCTTGTATGGCTGATGGGACGTTCAGTCATTCGACTTGATCCTGACTCCTACTGTGCCCCTGACCCACTTTCGACGGCGCATCGTACCACTGGGCATTCTGTCGATACGACGTGTTCTGAGTTTAACCAGGGATGCCAGGGCCACCTTCCATCTTCTGCCACGTGGCTCGATCGTGCGGTGCATCCATTCGCGTCGTTCAATGCTCTAACCAATACTTCTACTTGCGTCGTTTGGCGCTCTAACCGCTTTATTTAACTCTTCAAACTCTGAAACTGTTCTCATCATTTCTGCACTCTTCGTAACCTACTTACACTCTCTCTCTTCTTGCACCCTTTCTTCTTGCACCCTTCTCCTCTCGCGAAGGGTCTTCCAGCGTTCGCTCCCACCATCGCTTGACTACCGGCGGGCCATACGCCTTCGACAATCCCTAATCTTGTTAAAGAATGTCCTCTCATGCTACCTCCCAGGGTCAATCCCAAGGACCTGTACCCTTGGGCTTCGAGTGAGCTTCTTGACGAATGCTCATGCTTACTCGCCACCAGGGCCATAAGGGAACACAAAGGGGATTCATGTTCCTATGATCACCGGCCTTCGCGAGGAGGCATGATGACGACATTGCTGTGCTCCCTTGCACTCTAGGGGAGCCAGTATGTGGAGACGATCGGGCCAACGAAGGGGTCCCCTTCTTCTACTTTTACCAGGTGGTTTTCAAGACCATCGGCGTGCGCCTGCCCTTCTCCCGGTTCGAGAAGGAACTGCTGACGGAGATCAATGCGCTCCGGCCCAGTTATACCCCAACAGCTGGGCCTTTGTCAAAGCCTTTGACATCCTCTTCGGGTTTCTGGGTTGTGCGCCCTCGGTTGACCTCTTTCTTCACTTCTTTGAGGTGAAGAGGCAAAGGCACAACCTCTGGGTAACTCTCAGCAACGTTCCTGGGAAGTTCTCCTACACCCTTCCAAAACTCATTCACCGGGGGAAAGGCCGGTTCTTCAAGATCTGCTGCACTGACCTCGTTCCCACGCCTGGATGGTTTTCCACTGTACTGGGTGAGAGAGGCGAGGGCCCTCAAAACCAAACCCTTCAAGAAGCTGGCTCCAATGACAAATAGCTTGCCGGATTCTTGCTGAGGCGGGAAGTTTTGACTCCGCCACTTGATCAGCTTGGAGTTCAACGCTGGAACTCTCGAAAAGTACATATGTATGAGTCACTGCCCTAGAAACTTCGGCCTTTATTGCTTTCTATCTGTGCATGTCTTGCTTCATGGTGTCTCTGACACATTTATCTCCCTTGGTGCAGGTTCGAAAATAAACCAAGAAGGAGGACACGACTTACCGAGCTCTGCGGGCTGGGATCAGGGCTTCGTCTTCCTCCAGTGCTGACTCCGATGGCCACTGAAGAAGTGGCTCGTTTGTGTTTTGCATGAGTTGTAATATTTGCCCTAACGCTTACGCCCATTGTATCGAACATTGCTTGTAACATCAACTTTTCTATACCATACTTGATTTTTTGCAACGCCGCTTTACTTTGCATACGTTTCGCATATTGTGCGCTTTTCCTTCTTGATTTCCTCAACGACGCCTGTACAGGCGACACCTTCTTCTTGGGACGCCTTCTCTCTGGCGACGCCTTCTCTTGGCGACGCCTTCACCTAGGCGACGCCTTTCTTTGGCGACGCTTCACCTAGGCGACGCCTTCTTGGCGACGCCTCACATACTTCAAACGGAGAAAATAAAGGCTGAAAACCAAGGCACGACTTTTTCTCAAACTTGTTTTTTCTTTTATTCGGGTGACCTCATTAAAAAACCCCCGAGAGGGAAAAAGAGTGTCCCCTTCAACTAAATTGTTACATGGCTGCTTACATAAGTCAACTAAAATAAAATTTTAAGTTGGCTGCATTCCAACTGCGCGGGATAGGACCTCCATCCAAGGTCTCTAGGCTGTACGAACCGTTGCCCTTAGCCTCAGTAACTCTGAAGGGTCCGGTCCACTTGGGAGACAGCTTATTCTCCAGCTCGTATGGGTGGCCTTCCTCATCACTAGGTCGCCGATCTGAAACTGTCGCGGCTTTACCTTAGAGCTATATTGCCGCTCTACTCTTCTCTTCATCGCTTCAGCTTTTATTCTGGCTTCTTCCCTGGCCTCGTCTAGTAGATCCAGGTTTACCCGCCTTTCTTCATTGGATTCCTCCACCACAAAGTTTTGAAAACGTGGTGAGCTTTCATGTATTTCTACCGGAATCATCGCGTCCGACCCGTACACCAAACTGAAAGGCGTCTCCATGGTAGAGGATTGGGGCGTGGTGTGGTATGCCCATACGATCCTTGGTACCTCTTCCGCCCACGCCCCTTTGGCTTTCTCTAACCTTCTCTTTTAACCCCTCAGCAGAACTCTGTTTGCTGACTCCACTTGCCCGTTGGTCTGGGGGTGTTCAACCGATGCGAACACTTGTTTGATTCCTACCTCAGCACACAGATTTCTCAACTGCTGACTGGCAAACTGGGTCCCGTTATCGGATATCAAGCGCCTAGGTACGCCAAAGCGGCACACAATGTTCTTCCACACAAAATGTGTACCTTGTGCGCAGTGATCTGTGCTACGGGCTCTGCCTCTATCCACTTGGTGAAGTATTCGATGGCGACGATCAAATACTTCATCTGCCTGATTGCCAGTGGGAACGGGCCCAGGATGTCGATTCCCCATGTATGGAAAGGCCACGGGCTGTATATGGATCGCAATTCTTCTGGCGGCGCCTTGTGCCAGTCGGCGTGCTTTTGGCATTGCCTGCAGCTGGGCGTGTCGCGTGCAGTCCTCTTTTACTGTTGGCCAGAAGAAACCTGCGCGTATTACCTTGGAGGCTAGGGACCTTCCCCCTACGTGGCTCCCGCAGATGCCTTCGTGTAGCTCCGCCATTATCCTGGTGCACTCGTCGCCACTTACGCACGTTAGGATAGGGTGAGTGAAACCGTGCCTGAACACACCCATCCACCAAGTATATCTTGCGGCATTTCTTTTGACCTTTTACCCTCTTCAGGCTCCACTGGGAGAGCCCCATCCGCCAGGTATCGCTTGTAGGGCGTCATCCAGGTGTCTCCCTCGGTTAAACACATACCTGCATTTGCTCTCCCTCGGGCACATCCGCGTACGTGCTGATGCGGGGCACCCTCTGCGTATCTTGGGTCAAAGAGCAATGACTCCTCGGCCTTCCCCTTGTTGTAAATCTGGAGGACATCCACCCTGTTGTCTTCCACGAATCTACGCGGAGCTTTGAGAGTCTCTTGGATCACTGTCCTCTGTCTACCCCCCTTGCCTGAGCTGGCCAGCTTTGCAAGCAGGTCAGCTCTGGCATTCTGCTCCCTTGGGACATGTATCAGCTCAAGAGCGTTGAATGCTCCCTTCAACAACTGGACGTATTTCAGATAGCCGCCATCTGTGGGTCCTTCGCCTGGAACTCACCCGACACCTGCCCCGTAATCAGCTGGGAGTCGCTTTTCACCAGGAGGTTCTGCGCGCCCATCTCCTTGGCCAGGAGCATTCCTGCTATCAGGGCTTCATACTGCCTGATTGTTACTTGCCTTAAAGGCGAAACGCAGAGCTTGCTCAATCAGTATGCCGTTGGGTCCCTCCAAGACTATTCCGCACCGCTCCCTTGTTGGTTGGAAGAGCCATCAACCGAGACAGCCACTGCGAGCCCACTTCCACTCTTGCTCACCTCGGGCGAAAGTTCCGCTATAAAATCTGTGTATACTGCCTTGATGGATCTCTAGGCTCATACTGGATGTCGATTCTGACAGTTCCACCGCCCAGCGCACCATTCTTCCCGCCACGTCAGGCTTCTGCAGCACCTTCTGTATAGGGAGGTTTGTCATCACCACCACCGTGAAGCTGTGGAAGTAATGACGGAGCCTCCTGGCAGAAAACACTACCGCTAGCGCTGCCTTCTCCAGCGCTTGTATCTCGTCTCAGCTCCTTGTAATGCCTTGCTTACAAAATAGATGGGCTTTTGACTCTGGTCCTGCTCCTGGACTAACACAGAGCTGATAGCCCGCTCCGTTACAGTAAAATATAACCGGAGGGGCACGCCTGTTACCGGTTTGCAGAGGACCGGTGGCGTCGCCAGGTACTCCTTTTAACTTAATGAAAGCCGCTTCGCATTCGTCAGTCCATGCAAAGGGACTGTTTCTCTTGGCACTGGAAATATGGATGCCCCTTCTCTCCCCCGGCGGAAACAAACCTTGAAAGCGCCATCCGCCCTGTCAGCTGTTTGCACTTCCTTTACCGACGTCGGGCTTCGCATGGCGATAATCGCTGCGCATTACATAAAACCCAAGAACTTACCGGCCTCTACCCCGAAAACACACTTCTCAGGGTTTAACTTGAGGCGGTACTTGGATATTGTGACGAACAACTCCTCTAGATCCGCCATGTGCTGCGCCCTATCCTGCGACGCCACCACCATGTCGTCTACATAGGCGTACACATTCCTCCCGAGCATGGGCGCCAGGACCTTGTCCATTAACCTTTGGTATGTGGCGCCCGCATTTTTCAGCCCAAAAGGCATCACCTTATAGCAGTAACTGCAGGTCTCAGTCATGAATGCAGTTTTGTTCTCATCTCTCGGGTGCATCTTGATCTGGTTGTACCCTGAGAAGGGCGTCCAGGAAACTCAGCACCTTGCTGCCGGACGCACTGTCCACCAAGGCGTCGATGCTGGGCAGCGGGTACGAGTCCTTTGGGCACGCCTTATTCAAGTCTGTGAAGTCCACGCACATCCTCCACTTTCCATTCACCTTTTTCACCAAGACGACATTGGCAAGCCACTCAGGGTATTGAATCTCCCTGATGTGGCCAGCCCTCAACAACTTCTGCGTTTCGTCCTTCACCACCTGCTGTCGCTCCTCATTGAACATTCTCCTTCTCTGGCGCACGAGGCGGACCGTGGTGTCCATGCTGAGGTGGTGACACAGGAAATCAGGGTCGATACCGGGCAATCCGAGGGACCATGCGAAGGCATCCAGGGTGCCGAATCACTTCTGCCACCCGTTCAACAGCTCTGCGTTCGTCCTTCACCACTTGCTGTCGCCCTCATGAACTTTCTCCTTCTCTGCGCACGGGCGGACCGTGGCGTCCATGTTGGGTGGTGACACAGGAAATCAGGGTCGATACCGGGCATATCCGAAGCGGACCATGCGAAGGCATCCAGTGGCGCGAAATCACTTCTGCCACCCCTTCCTGTTCTTCCGGCTCAGCAAACTTCCTAACTGAATGTCTGCCGCCATTCTCCCTTTCTACGGCATTAGCCGCTGGCTGTTCCTGCTATATCCTCGACGGCACCGCTCTTCTGGGCGCCGCTCGTCAGGCCTTCCTCCATGGGTGCATCTGCTTCGGGCGTCGCCCTCGCCGGTATGGCCTCATTAGCGTCGACCAGCGGGCGTCGCCTCAATCATCGTCGTGTCCGGCTCGACGGACGTCATATACCATGAACACGCTCTCTTCGTTTCAGGCTGTTTCATAGCATTTCCTTGCCTCCTCCTGGTCTGACTTGATGACTATCACCTTGCCATGAGGTCCGGCAGCTTCATCTTCATGTGGCGTGTGAGGACACCGCGTTCAAACGGTTTAATGCCGGCCTGCCCAGCAAAATATGCAGCGGATTGGCGTTCAGACCAGGTACCGGATGCTTTCGGTACGCGAGCCCTCTCCATCGTGAACGTAGTCTCAACTCAGGTAACCTCGGACTTCCACCTGGTTATCGCAAACCCATACAGCACCCCTGTAGGGCCTCAACAGGTCGGAGACAACGTAACTTATTAAATGTCGACAAGAACATGACGTCCGCCGAACTTCCCTGGTCGACAAGAACTCGGTGCACCTTCTTCCCGCTGTGACTACCGAAATGACAACGGGGTCATTGTCGTGCGGCACCACGTCTCGGAGTCCCCTCTCGTGAATACGAGGTCCGACTCCCACGGCTCACCCAAGATCCTTTCTTCAATCGAGTTGACCCCCCTCGCGTATTTCTTTCGTTGGGAGCGGTGGGTCCCCGCCGGAAAAACCTCCAGCTATGGTATGAACCTCGCCGAGAACTGGCGTCTCGTGTGCTGGTTCTTCCGCTGCGGCAAGGTGGCGGTCGTGTGGGCTCCGCGACATAATCCTTCAAAAACCCAGTTCTCACCAGCTCATCTAGCTGGTAACCCAACGACAGACATTATCAATGGTGCCCGAAAGGCTCGTGGAACTCACACCAAGAGTCTTTGCGAGGCCCTAACGCCTTGTCAGTTTCGCCGGTCGCCTCAGCCGCTCAGCTATATTAGGCACGACGATCAGGTCCTTCAGCTCCACCACAAATTGTACCTCGCCGATCCGCTCTTTCTCTGGCCGGGCGATCGCCTCCGCTGGACCTCGGGTTGGGGCTTCTGGCCTCGTAGGGGCGTCTCGCATCTAGCTTCTTTCTTCCCGTCGTGGTCTCATTGACCCTGACGGGTTGAGCTCGCGCCGGTCCCCTCGGGCGTGAGGGTACGACGCTGGTGGCTTCACGCACACCTCCCTTTAGAAGCAATATGTTCTACCGCCCGATGCCGTAGCTCAGCGAAAGTCCTAGGGCGGTTGCGAATGATGGATTCTCCAAAAGGACCAGGGCATACGCCTTTCACAAACGCGTACACGATCATAGGCTCCTCTGTCGTACCAACCTTCACGACCTGGGCCCGAAGCGATTGATGTATTCCTTCAGGGTCTCCCCTTGATACTGCTTCACATCAAACAAATCGTAGGAGACCGGCGCGGGCCTTGTTTGCTAAGTATTGTTCCCTGAACAATCGTGACAATTGGCGGAAAGATGTGATATGACCGTCCGGGAGGCTGATGAACCAGTCCATAGCCATCCCAGTCAAGGTACTCATAAAGAGCTTGCACTTGGCAGCGTCAGAACCGCCTACCAGGACCATCTGTGTGAAATGCAGCAAGTGCGTCTCAGGGTCCTCCATCCCGTGAAGATCACCTTGGGCCCGCGAACGTGTTCGGGATCACTGCATCCAGGATCTCCTGCGAGAAGGGATCGAAAACTCCCTTGGTGGGGAATGGTTCTCCATCTCGTCATGTCCACGTTGCCCCCGATCATTTCTCAGACCCCGGCGCAACTCCTCATTTACGCGGCGGAGCTCTTCATTCCTCTCATGCGAGGCTTCGAGATCTGCCTGCATGCGTTCCTGTTCCATCTTCGACTCCGCCATATCCTGCTGCAGCCCCCTCATTATCTCCAGGACCTGTTGCATGGATAGTTCTGCTGGGCTGCGCGTGCTGTACCTCGTCTGGTGGGGCCATTGTCACTCCAACCTCTTCCAACGTTACTCTAACTTGGTAGATCTTCTCGAACTTATGATGGGACTGATGTTTTATATCGGCCCCATGGTGGGCGCAAATGTTCCGTCCGGTGACTGGACGTCTTCGTGCGACCTCAATCGTCAGCTAGGGACTCCTTCCCACTGGTTACCTGTGGATTCCTGCAAAAAAGAGGACAAAGGGGCGCCCTAGCGGCCGTTTGCACTCCGACACTCAAGTCAGCCAGCAAGAAACACCAAAACTGTGCACCTCCGTATTTGAGCACCGCGTATGGCACTCCGAAGGTGGTAAAAAGAACTGTGTATTGTGTGTATATTCTCGCTCTGGCAAAGAACCTCTTTTCCAGTCCCTTGTGCGTAGCCCTACGACTTCGAGCAAGCAACTGGAGTGTATTCTGGGAAAATTTGCCAAAACTTCGAACCTCATTCCCAACATTCCTAGCGCTATTTAATCTACCCAAGCATTTAAAGCGCCTTAAAGCGCTTTTAATATAAAACGTAACGCACTTAATTAAGGCGTCTAATTAGAAATTGTAGCGCATTTAAGACGTTGAAACGCTTGGGAGCCTTTATAGTACCTGAAACGCTCGAAACAGAAACTGTATTGAATGACTTTAATTAACTGGTACCTGACTAAAGGGTGTTTCTATTCTGACCTGGCTGTCGTACACGTGGAGGCCTCACGACGCCATGACCCCATCTGGGGGGCGTTTCTACCCATCTGGGGACGTTCTATGTTGAGTCCTCCTGCCTGGGAGTGCTACTGCGCAAGGGGTGACTTTTTGGGTGCCAACTCACGCCCCAATCATCTAGTCACTCACTTTGAGAGCGTATCTGCCTTCCTCTCGTACCCTGCACCCGGCGGCCCTGGGCGTGACCCTCCTCTTGAGTCGTATCTGTCCCAAAGGCGTCTCTGGGGCGGCAGGGGTACTTCACGAGTCAGGCTGCCCTACACTGGTGCTGTCATTATGGCCTTGAAGCCACCTTTCTATTCTCTTTATCACTACCCCGGATCATCGGGACCTGAGGCTGTCCCACGGCGTCGCTCCCTCCATGGTCTTTCCTACCCATGGGTATCGGGGAACCACACTGTGATTGCCTTGCTTTAGTAATGTTTTATCTGGCGACGCCCTGGTTGGGCGACGCCTTCACCTAGGCGACGCTTTGCTTTGGCGATGCTTCTTCTTGACGACGCTGGCACTTGGCGTCTCTTCATCTAGGCAACGCCTTGTGTTGACTTTGACTCCTGGCGTTGACTTTGACCTTGACTTAGTCAACGCCAGGATAAGGGACGGTACATAAACATCTTTAGATATTAGTTTTAGAACATTCTAGTAGATGACCCTTCATCCTTCACTTTAGGCGCTAAAAAAGTGCATATTCATATTCCAACTCAAGTTGACTCCATAACATGTCTATGAGACATCTATATCTTGTTATTGGAATCATATCACAACGCCTCAGGCTGTAAGATGCTGAGCTTTTTGAATGCATTCTCGGGGTACAACCAGATCAAGATGCATCCCCTTGATGAGTGTAAAACGAAATTCATGATCGAGACATGTTGTTACTGCTATAAGGTCATGTCGTTCGGTTGAAGAATGCAGGCGCCACCTACCAAAGATTGATGGACAGGATCCTTGCACCTATGCTGGGTAGGAATGTGCAGGCCTACGTAGACGACATGGTGGTGACCTCTCATGAGAGAGGCGGTACACAACTGATCTGGAAGAGCTGTTCGCCACAATAGCCAAGTACCGCCTCAAGCTGAACCTTGAGAAGTGCGTCTTCAGGGTCGAGGCGGGTAATTTTTAGGTTTTTTACTCACCGAGCGGGGAATAGAGGCGAACCCTGACAAGTGTGCGACGATTCTGGTAATGAGGAGTCCCGCCTCGGTGAAAGAGGTGCAACAGTTGACGGGGCGGATGACCGCTTTGTCCAAATTCGTATAAGTTGGAGGAGACAAGGTGATGGAAGAGGCCCAAGCCCATGATAGAAAAAAGCCCAAGCCCAAGCCCAAATACAAGTTCAAGCTTCAGCTCAAGCCCAACAAATAGAAGATATGGGCCAACTAAGCATCATTGGATGTATTTCTTTTGTAATTACTTTTGAGTATTTTTAGTAGAACATAAAGGGAGGTGTAGATATAAATATAAGAGGTGCAAATGTATAAAGCTAAGCCACACCTTCCATGTGACATAAAAAGAAGGTGTAGGTGTAGATTTAGGAGGTGCCAAAAAAAAGAAACCAAGTCACACTTTCCTTGTGACTAGGAATTGGCTCCAAATTCAAATGCTTCTCATTTGAATTTCCCTCCACTTTCTTTTGAATTTCCAGCCCTCTAAACACTATAAATAAGAGGGCTTGGCTCATGTATTTGCAAGATTGAATAGAGTATTGTTATGCTGCCAATTTAGTGCCATACATTACTCCTTGCCTAGCTTCTAGGTTTTAATCTTCATTTCACCTCCTTCAAAGGGGCTGGCCGAACCTCCCCATTTCCACACTCTTCATGCACCTTCAAGGTCACCACACCTCTTAGGAGGACCTTGTTCATCTCTTCCATTAAGCTTCCACACCATCTTCAACCAACATCCAAGAAGAGCTCATAGGAAATCCATCACAAGGGGCATCCTTACTTCCAGTGCTTAAAAAGAAACAGTAGGTTCGTATGGACCGAGGAGTGCGAGGTGGCATTCCTCAAGCTCAAGGAGTATCTGGCGGCTCCTCCTGTGCCCTGTAAGCCACAGACAGGCGTGGCCCTTCGGTTGTACTCTGCGGTGACCGAATGGGCGATCAGTGCTGTGCTGATTCAGGAGCAGGACCAGACCCAGAAACCTATATACTTTGTAAGTAAGGTCTTGCAGGGGCCGGAGGCGAGGTATCAATCTTTAGTGAAGGCGGCTTTGGCGGTGTTGTTCTCGGCCAGGAGGCTCCGTCACTACTTCCAAAGCTTTACAGTGGTAGTAATGACAGACCTCCCCATCCAGAAGGTGTTGCAAAAGCCAGATGTCGCAGGGAGGATGGTCCGCTGGGCAGTGGAGCTATCTGAGTTTGATATCCAGTACGTGGACTTCTTGGCGGAGCTCTCGCCAGGAAGCACACAACAAGAGGAAGAGATGGGCTCCCAGTGGGTGCTCTCGGTGGATGGGTCTTCCAATCAGCAAGGGAGTGGAACTGGCGTGGTCCTGGAGGGGCCAAACGGTTTGCTGATAGAACAGGCCCTGAGGTTTGCGTTCAAAGCAAGCAATAACCAAGCAGAATACGAGGCCCTAATAGTTGGGATGCTCTTAGCCAAGGATATGGGTGCGCGGAGCCTGCTGGCGAAGAGTGATTCACAGTTGGTCACGGGGCAGGTGACCGAGGAGTACCAAGCCAAAGATCCACAAATGGCGGCATATTTGAGATATGTCCAAGTGCTGAAAGGGGTGTTCGAGTGGGTCCACGTCCCGAGAGAGCAGAATGCCCGAGCTGACCTGCTCGCCAAGTTGGCCAGCTCAGGCAAGGGGGGAAGGCAGAGTTCGGTCATCCAGGAGACCCTCAAGACGCCACGAACGTTTGTGGCGGATAACAGGGTGGATGTCCTCCAGATCAGCATATTCAAACGAAGGCCGAGGAGTCATTGGTCCTTGATTCAGGACACGGCGAGGCCCCCCAGCATAAGTGTTTACCTGGCCTCGCCAAAAGAAGATAACCCCTTGCAGGTGTGTGTTCTGGAAGAAGGGGACATGTGGATGACGCCCTATAGGCGCTACATCGCGGATGGGATCCTCCCAGCAGAGCCCGAAGAAGGCAAGAAGATAAAGAGAAATTCTGCGAGGTATACTCTCGTGGATGGGGCACTATTCAGACACGGGTTCACGCACCTGATCTTAACATGCGTGAGCGGAGATGAGTGCACAAGGGTAATGTCTGAGCTCCATGAAGGGATTTGTGGAAGCCACGTAGGGGGAAGGTCTTTGGCCTCCAAGGTGGTCTGTGCAGGCTTCTACTAGCCGACGGTGAGGGAAGACTGTGTAAGGTACGTCCAGCGGTGCAAGCAGTGCCAATTGCATGCCGACTGGCACAAGGCGCCACCAGAAGAGCTTAGGTCAATTTACAGCCCATGGCCTTTCCACACGTGGGGAATTGACATTCTGGGGCCCTTCCCGTTAGCAATAAGGTAGATGAAGTACTTGATAGTTGCTATTGAGTACTTCACAAAGTGGATAGAAGCAGAGCCGGTGGCGTAGATCACCGCACACAAGGTACAACACTTTGTCTGGAAGAATATTGTGTGTCGCTTCGGTGTACCGAGGCGACTTGTCTCAGATAATGGTACTTAGTTCGCCAGCCAGCAGCTGGGCAAGCTATGCTCAGAGGTAGGCATCAAGCAAGTGTTCGCATCTGTCGAACACCCCCAGAAAAACAGATAGGTGGAGTCCGCCAACAAAATTTTGTTGAGGGGGTTGAAGAGGAGGCTCGAGAAAGCCGAAGGAGCTTGGGCGGAGGAGGTGCCGAGGATAGGATAGGCTTATCACACCACGCCCCAGACTTCCACCATGGTGACGTCGTTCAGTCTAGTGTACGGGTCGGATGCCATGATCCCAGTAGAAATTCACGAGAGCTCACCGCGCTTCCAAAGCTTCGTGGCTGAGGAGTCCAACGAGGAGAGGAGGGTGAATCTAGATCTGTTGGACGAAGCTAGGGAAGAAGAGAGAATAAAGGCTGAGGCCGTGAAGAGAAGAGTAGAGCATCAGTACAACTCCAAGGTAAAGCCGCGGTAGTTCCAAGTGGCTAACTTGGTCATGCGGAAGGCTCATCCATATGAGTTGGAAAACAAGCTGTCTCCTAAATGGACCGGGCCCTTCAGGGTAACCGAGGCTCGGGGAAACGGGTCGTACAAGCTTGAGACTCTGGAGAGAGGCCCCATCCCGCGTACTTGGAATGCGACAAACTTGAAGTTTTATTTCAGTTAAAAACTCTATGTAGTATACAGTTTAAGGGGACACTCCTTTTCCCTTTCGGGGTTTTTTATTGAGGTCACCCAAGTAAAAATCAATTTGAGTATACATTGTCTTAAGTTTTCCTCATTACAATGTAAAGAAACGCTAAAAGGAAATGACGTGGTTCAGTAAGAAACGAACCCACCACCATGGTGTTTAGACACCTCAGCAGGAGGGACGCAGATATCTCCTTTGGGCATGGACACCAAGCGCGCAAACCGCCTCGGATGTTTAGACACCCCGAAGGGAGTGGCGGGGGGCGCACTCTTCGGGCGTGGGCGTCGAGTGCGAAAGGTAAGCATAACCTAGTTAAAATTCGGGCGTCTTTTCCCTGGGCAGGAGTTAACGGATTGCTTCGGGACGCCTCCTCCCCAGGTGAGAACGACTAACCCCGGTTGCCTTGATGTTTAGACACCTCGCAAGGAAGTGGCGGGGGGCGCCTCCTTCGAGCGTGGGCATCAGGCAGAAAGGAAGTTCGGAGCAGTGGGGAGCCAGACGACTTGGTGCAGATACATGCCAGATAGAAGAAACGCCATCCTTCGGGAAACCTTCTCCTTGGGCGTAAACACCAAGTCCCTGGTCATATTGGTGTTTAGACACACCGGGGACGAAACGACACTGCTTTCAGTAGGCCTCTCCTCGGGCGTGGGCACCAAGTACATTGACCGCCTTGGTGTTTTAGACACACCGAGGACGAAACGACATTGTTTTCCTAGCAGGCCACTCCTCGTGCGTGGGCACCAAGTGCGAAGAGATAAGGTCTAGTTGCCTTAGTGTTTAAACACACCGGGGACGATACGACACTGCTTCTAGCAGGCCTCTCCTTGGGCGTGGGCACCAAGCGCAACTTTGTCCCAAGTGTCTAAACACACTGAGGACGAAACGACCTTGCTCTCGGAAGGTCTCTCCTCGAGTGTGGGCACCAAGTATGAGTAAGTAGGCTTCGGCCAAGATAAGTCCTCCTTCGCCTCTGAGCGATGTCGAGGCCAGGGAAGATAAGTCCTTCTTCGTCTTTAAGCGATGTCGAGGCCAGTAGCACCATCAGCGGTAGGCGCCTCGGTGCCACGAAGGTTGAGCGAAGATTAAGTTAAGAGATTCATATAAGTCAAGAAGATTAAGAGCAAGCGAAGGGTAGGCACATTTGGCTTCGTTAGAAAGGTAAGAAGGGAAAGCGCGTGCTACCTATAGTTCGAGAAAGAAAACAAGCTAAGCAAAGCAGAAATCAAAAGTAAACAGCAGAAGCATCCTTGAAGCAGTAAAACAAGAGTTAAAATCAGTTGAGCTGTTGACATCATGATATGATTCCACTAGCAAAGTAGAGATGATTCTTTGACATTTTATGGAATCAACTTGAGTTGGAGAAAGAATAGGCACTTTTAATAGAATTGGATCAATGTTCTATGTTTCAAGAACTCACCAAAACTTGCACCAAACTCACATGGAAGATCCATCTATTGCCAATTGAACCGATTAAAATGTGTTTAAAAGCAAAAGAATCGAATAGAATGCTTCAAATATAGAATTGAACCGAACAAACAAGCTAGAACAGAAATGAACCGAACATAAAGTGGAAAGGAAGCACAACACCGAATAGAAAGAAGCTTAAGACATGTTTAAAATTTCGTAAAGCATGGAAAATGAAATGCAAGATGAAGGAGAGAAGAACTTATGGAGTTGAAGAGCTTGACTAGTGATCACGCCACTTGGAGTATGAAGGATCCAAGATAAGTGAGCAAATGCTGCCACTTGAGAGAGCCAAGGCACCCAAGATAAGACAAGGTAGAGGAGAAAACAAGTTCTCACACAATTCTCTCTTAATTTGAGTAGAGTTTCTCTAATTCCAATTTCAAATCTGAATTTTACAAGAGCCCACACCTCTATTTATAGTGTGAGGGTACTGGAAAATAGGTGGGAAAATTCAAATAAAACTCATTTGAAATTCCCACCAAAAACAAGTCACATGGGAGGTGTGACCTTTTTCTACTATGACACCTCCTAAAAACTACACCTACACCCCCTACTAAGTCACATGGACAATGTGACTCTCTCTAATACATTCACACCTATTTATTTAATATCCACACCTCCTACAAGAGTCATTCAAATGATGCTCTTTTATTTAATGCTTGGCCTTGCCCCTCATGGTTTGGACTTGGGCTTCTTGGGCTTGGGCTTTGGGCTTGGGCCTCATCTTTTGCAAAGACTAATAAGAAGAACTTTAAATGCTTTGGCCCTTGTCCATTTCTTCTATTGATAACATCTTTTTGATTCTCATCAAGGGGGGTGAATTATTTAAAGAGGGTTTTCACAAACTTTTTAGTCTAGAATGAAATTCTTTGTAAGAAACCAGATTAGGAATTCAGTTTGCCAAGAAACAAAGCTCAAAACAGTAAAGCACCAGAAAAACAATCAGTTGTTTCGTAGAAACAATCGGTTGTTTATACCAGTAAAAATAACAACAACTGAATTTAAAGAGTTTAAGGAAGAGAGAGATGCACAAACAGTTTATACTGGTTCACTCTTAAACCAAAAGCTACATCCAGTTTCCCAGAAACAACTGGGGAATCCACTAGGTAATTAAAACCAGATTACATACACACACCACCAAAGAAGTGACCTTGATCCCCTCAAGAAACACACTTCCTTTGGCTCAACACACACACACCAAAAATGTTGATCTTGACAACCTCAAGAGAACACAACCCTTCTTGGCTTTACAACACCAGAATGTACAAAGTTCTTAGAACGAATTACACTGATACAGAATCAACTGAAATCAATACAAAGTAATCCTATTCCACTTCTTTCTTGAATAATCAAAGCTCAAAGTGAAAACTCAAATATTTGAAAAGCTCTTTGAAAAACTCAAATATGTTTTTCTTTCTTGTTGTTTGTTATAAAACATTAATAAACTATTTATAGCTTACAAATCTTGGTCAAAGCATTAAAAGCAGGAGCGTATTCAGTTATAAAATCATTTAAATATCACTTAACTAACAAAACTGTTTATGTTAGGATTTCCAACAAACAATCGGTTGAAAGAGCGAATCAATCGGTTGTTTTGGTTTGACAGCAAGTTAACCATCCAAAACAGTTTTCAAACTTTTTCAAAAACACCTAAGTATAAAAAAATCGGTTGTTTCAACAAAACAACAAGTTGTTTTTCACTTAGTTTAAAAAAAACTTTAAACTTAAAAGATTTGAAAACACACAAGCTTTAGATTCAACAAAGAGTGGATTACAAAGATAAGCTACCCCAGATCCTACTCTAAAGCACATCAGCAACTTCAAGCAACTTCATCCTTCCATCAAACACAAGGATAAGGATTCTTCAATGCTTTGAACACACTTGATTCAACAATTTCCCCCTATTTGATGAAGACAAATCCCTGGTTGTTTGTGTTGAACTTTGATTGAATCTGAAGCATTCCCTGCAAAAAATAGTATATATACAATCTAGTGTATCTTACCGCAGTAGGTTAGTTTTTCACATTTACAAAGCAATATTAGACAAATAATCGATTGTTTGCACGAATCAATCGGTTGTTTCTGTCAGCAGAAGCAAAAACAGCTTTGATTTCAGAGTTTCCAGCAGTTTAAAACAATTTTCCAGAGAAAGACACACAAGAACCAATCAATTCTCCCCCTATTTGTCTTCACAAATAGACTGTAACAGTTATATACCAGTTTAGGAAAGATTTTGAGAGTCAAGAATGCGTAACTCATTTATCAAAAGAAGAACCTTTCTTTTGGTAGTGGTTTTGTGAAAATATCAGCCAGTTGCAGTTTTGTCTCAATGAACATCACTTCACAGTCTCCATTGTTCAAATGATCCCTTATGAAATGATGGCGAATCTCAATGTGCTTAGTTCTTGAGTGCTGAATCTGATTTTTGGTAAGATTTATGGCACTTGTGTTGTCACACATCAAAGGAACCTTGCTAATCTTAAATCCAAAATCTGCAAGTTGCTGTTTAAGCCAGAGAATTTGTTCACAGCAGCTTCTAACAACATTGTATTCAACTTCTGCAGTAGAGAGAGCCACACAAGCTTGCTTCTTACTATGCCATGAAATGAGACTTGAACCAAGAAGGTGGCAAGTTCCACTTGTGCCTTTTCTGTCTAGCTTACACCCTGTAAAATCAGAATCTGAATAGCCAATTAAATGTATAGGAGAGTGAGAAGGATACCATAGACCAACATTTGTTGTTCCTTTGAGATATTTCATAATCCTCTTTGCAGCTTTGAAGTGGGATTCCTTTGGATTTGCTTGATATCTTGCACAAAGACATACCACAAACATTATATCCGGTCTACTTGCTGTGAGGTAGAGCAATGAGCCAATCAAACCTCTATATTTTGTTTGATCTACCCCTTTTCCAGCAGCATCTGCATCCATATAACAACTTAATGGCATAGGTGTGTTTGCTTCCTTGCAACTTTCCATTTCAAACTTCTTGAGAATTTCTTTGCAATACTTTGATTGGCATAGAAAGATTCCATCCTTTGTTTGCTTGACCTGCAATCCAAGAAAGAAAAAAAGTTATGTTGAACAAGATGCTTTGATGTCTCCAAATCCAAGAGGAAAGCTTGAAGACCTTGTGTGTGTGTTGTCTAGTTGTTTGAAACTTGTTAATTCACTCCTTAAGTTTATCCAAGTACATTTGAATCTTTAACATTTTGAAAAGATGTGTTTTCTAAAAAGCTGTCAAAAATTCGAACAGGTTGTTTTTCAAAACAACAGGTTGTTTTACCTTAGCTGTTTTTGAAAAACTTGGTTGACTTTGCTGTCAAACCAAAACAATCGATTGTTTCGACAAAACAACGATTGTTTTCCTGCAAACCTTAATAGAATTCTTTTAAGCGGTTTTAATATGTTTTAAATATGATCCTAACTAACTTGGCTCCTTTATTAAATGCTTTTGACCACTTGGTGGGTCTATATAAAGGTGGTTTTACGCTCCTAATCTTGGAGTAACAGAAAGACTTTATCAAAACAGTTTTTCCAAGATTTGAAAGAGCTTTGGATCATTCTAAAGTGTGTGGAATAGGATTGGGTTGTAATTCCGAACTTTAAGCTTTGTAATACCCAGGTGTATTCTATTCCCTTCTTGATTACTGTATTTCTGTAGTTGTGTTGCCAAGGAATGTTGTGTGTTCTTGAGGTGTTCAAGATCAACATTGTTGGTGTGGTTTGCCAAAGGTAGTGTGTTTCTTGAGGGGTTCAAGGTCACTACTTTGGTGTGTGGTGTTTGTAATCTGGTTTTGATTGCATAGTGGAATACCCAGTGGTTTCTAGGGACTGGATGTAGCTCTTGGTGTAAGAGTGAACCAGTATAAATTGCTTGTGTGCTTATCTATTTCCCTTATTTCACATATATTTGTTTTAAGCTGTTTTTATTAACTGCTGATAAAAACAACCGATTGTTTCGACAAAACAACCGATTGTTTTTCTAATATCATCTTAAAACAGTTTTGGGTATTTGTTTCCTTGATTCTTTTCTCTGTAATTCAGCATTGATTTTCATTATACCTTCAAAGTTTGCGAAAATCCCTCTTAAACAATTCACCCCTCCTCTCGTTTAAGGCCATATATTCTAACAAGTTCCCCCATCATAGACATTTCAAACTCACCTTTCATAACTGCCACAAATTCTTCACACAAGCTATCTCGTGTAGCACCAAAGATGATGTCATCAACATAGATTTTGTTCCGTCCGGTTGACTGGGACGTCTTCGTGCGCGACCTCAACCGTCAGCTAGGGACACCTTCCCACTGGTAGCCTGTGGATACCTGCAAAAAAAAGGACAGAGAGGCGCCCTAGCGGCCGTGTGCACTCCGACGCTCAAGTCAGCCAGCAAGAAACACCAAAAACTGTCCACCTACGTGTCTGAGCACCGCATGTGGCACTCTGAAGGTGGTAAAATAACTGTGTATATGTGTGTGTTCTCTCCTTCAGGCAAAATATTCCCCAGTCACTTGTACGTAACCTTGAAGCACGAGCAAGCAACTAGAGAGTTCTCTGGTCAATTTGCCGAAAGTTCCAACCCTCGTTCCAACATTCTCTGCGCTATTTAAACTACCCAAGCATTTAAAGCGCCTTAAAGCGCTTTTAATCACAAACGTAACGCACTCATTAAAGCGCTTAATTAGAAAACATAGCGCATTTAAGATGTTTGAAACGCTCGGGAGCCATTATAGTACCTGAATGCTCGAAAGGGATGAATGACTTTTAATTACCTGGCACCTAACTGAAGGGTGTTACCATTCTGGCATGGCTGTTGTACACGTGGAGGGCCTCACGACGCCGTGACCCCATCTGGGGGCGTTTCTACCCATCTGGGGACGTTTCTACGTGTGAGTCCTCCTGCTTGGGAGTGCTACTGCGCTAGGGGTGGCTTTTTGGGTGCCAACTCATGCCCCCAAGTATCTAGCCACTTACTCTGAGAGCGTATCTGCCTTCCTCTCGCACCCTGCACCCGATTACCCTGGGCGTGACCTTCCTCTTGGGTCGTATCTGTCCCGAAGGCGTCTCTGGGGCGGCAGGGGTACTTCACGAGTCAGGCTGCCCTTCACTGGTACTATCACTATGGCCTTGAAGCCACCTTTTCCTTCTCTTTATCACTTTCCCGAGATATCGGGACTTGAGGCTTTCCCACGACATCGCTCCCTCCATGGTCTTTCCTACCCATGGGTATCGGGGAACCACACCGTGATTGCCTTGTTTTTACACTGTTTGATCTGGCGACGCCCTCACCTGGGCGACGCCTTCGCCTAGGCGACGCCTTCACCTAGGCGACGCCTTGCCTTGGCGATGCTGGCATTTGGCGTCTCTCCACCTAGGCGACGCCTTGCGTTGACTTTGACTCTTCAGCCGTTGACTTTGACCTTGGCTTAGTCAACGCCCGGATACGGGACGGTACACAAGCCCCCCAGTCTTAAGCCGAAGACTTGTCTTCAGCGCAAA
Organism: Phaseolus vulgaris; assembly: GCF_000499845.2. Taxonomy (NCBI): domain Eukaryota; kingdom Viridiplantae; phylum Streptophyta; class Magnoliopsida; order Fabales; family Fabaceae; genus Phaseolus; species Phaseolus vulgaris. The sequence continues at coordinate 22,748,561 of NC_023759.2, forward strand.
GACTAAAGCCTTGCCCCCGCCATCCACGTGCCCTCTTGATGACGTGGCATTCTCTGCTGACTCAACAATTTTTTCGAATAACTGACGTGACACTTTCTGAACCAGAGGTATTCTTAATGATGTCTTTTGAAGTTGCGCTTAATCGCGTGACACGTGGTTCATCGTGCGGTCGTCTTCAAGAACCTCTTGCGCTCCCCTTGAGCGCTTAATCTTGCAACACATGGCGTCATCACACGGTTATCCTTTGTTGCCCCTCGCGCTTCTCGTAACGTTTAAGTTACCGAACCCCGCGCTTGCCACTACTGTTACATCCACTTTCTCTGCCCTCTGTCACTGTTCATCTTCTCTAAATCCCTTCTCTTGCGACCCCTGTTCGTTCGCGTTTCCGCTCTCCACGCCCTTCAGCCCCCAAAGGTACGGTTTTTCCCTCCTTGATGATTCTCCTTACTGTATGAACTGCCTGGGACTGTCCGTATTACCGCATTTCTCTGGATATTGTTTGTATGTTCCTTTGTTCCTCTCGATTCCCTTCGTTCTCTTGTGGGTAGGGCGCTCCTAGGGTTCTTCCATTTTCCCTTTTCTTCTCCCCAACCCCTTTTCTCTGAACCCTTTCTTTCTCTTTTGATCTTCAGCATTGGCATTGATGGCGAAAACTAAGACCACCGCGCCTCCCCCGCTCCCTAAGTCTTATTATAAAGGCGAATATGACTGGGCCCCCGACGAACTTCTGGACGAATGTTCCCTCCTGAACTCTGTTGAGGACGTGGAGGCTCACAGGGGGACCCTGCTCTCTATAACTTCAATGCTTTCCACAAAAATCACGACTCCCAAGTCCTGGTAAGCCGGGTGCGACCTGGGATGCTCGTTTGTGCGGACTCACGGGATACTGGGGGATGTCCTTTCTTCTTCCTCTATCAAATGGTGCTCAAGAGGGTGGGCCTGCGTCTGCCCCTCACTCCCTTCGGAAAAGAGCTACTGACAGAGATAAACACTGCTCCCGCCCAACTCCATCCCAACAGTTGGGCTTTCGTGAGGGGGTTCCAAATTCTCTGCGGCTATCTAGGTGTTCCCTCCTCTGTGGACGTTTTTCTTCACTTCTTCGAGGTAAAGAAGCAAGGGAAGAGCCTTTGGATGAGCTTTTCTGGCATCGCCGGGCGCATCATCCTTACGCTCTTCCAGAATTCGTTCAAAGGATGGAAGGGGAAATTCTGTTGGGTTTAATAGTGCCAAAGTTCAAGAGGGGGGGTGAATTGACCTTTTAAAACTTTCTCGCAGAAACAGTGTTTAACACAGTGTTACAGAAAATAAATCGATTTATGTGAAAATGAACAGATTTATTTCAGCACTGTTTTTGTTTGAAACGCTTTTAATTCAGCAAGGTTAATCACAAGATTATGCAGTGAGAGTTTCCAGCAGCACACACACAGATATCAGATTTGAAAAACAGTGAAACACAAAAACAACAAGCTTCAATTTCAAGCAAGTGATTAAGGTTCAATTGATAGCATGCTAGTTAATTGAGTGACCTTTGCAAACAAGCTGTTCCAGTGGCTTTTAACAGACTATGAGTGTTCTTCTTGATGTCAAGAAATTTTCCAGAAATTAAGAACAATGAATCACAGAACAGCAAGCTTCAACTTTAAGCAATTGTTTAAGGTTCAATTAATAGCATTGACAGTTTCTTGAGCAGCCTATCATAGTCAATCTGTTCCAATGGTTTTTAGCAGATTATATATGTTCTTATCAGATTCAAACACCTTTTTCAGAAATCAAGAGCAGTATGCACAGTGCCCAGAAAGAACAGATTTATTTTCAATTGAACAGATTTATTTCTTTGCTGTTTTATCAATTATGCAGAAACGAAATTGCAGAGAGTGAGAGAGAATGAACACAAGCAATTATACTGGTTCACTCAACCTGAGCTACATCCAGTCTTCACCAACAACAGGTGGAAATCACTAACACACAGTACAACCAAGTACAATTCCCACTGTTCTTGAAACCTACAAGAACTTAGGTACTCTTGCTGAAAAAACCTATTTCAGCATACACACACACCCACTCTTCAAGAACACCTATCAATAAGAGTGTTAAACCAAACTATTACAAGAAAGAGATGTGAAACGACTACACTTGATTGAGGATACACAAATTTGCCTTAAGCCAGTAGGCAAGATTGCTAGAACAATAGCTGCACCTCACACCAAGCTTTTGGAACCAAACCAAGAACAAGCACTTTTTGATTTTTGAAATCTTTGAAGAACAAATGCTAATCCTTTGAAAACACTTAACTCTCTGCTGTCAAAACTTGTTTTTGCAAATGTATGAACTGTTTGAATCGTTATTAAACTCAGAAACAAGTTTGCATTTTATAGAAAGCCAGCTTATAACAGAATTTTGAAAAACAGTTAAAGCTGTTATAAAATGAACAGATTGAAAATAAAATGAACAGATTTATTTTCAAAAGCAGTTAGAGAATTTGTTAAGTGAGGAGACTTAGTCAACCATTCTGGTGCAGAGATAAAACTGAAAACGTTTAAGCATGACATGGCACCAGAGGCAAAAAGAATCTATTCATTTACAGATGAATAGATTTATTTTTTCAAAACGAAAACAGAGAAGGTTTAACTATTTAAAACTCTGTTGTTTTGAAAAGAAGAAGACTTAGTCAAAATACCTGATGCACAAAATCTAATTTTTACAAGACTTTAGCCAAGGCATCAGTGAAGAAAATGAATATGTTTATTTAGAAAAGAACAGATTTATTTTTATGCAGTAAACGTGTTTTTGTGTAAAACATGTGTAAAACAGTTTAAGAAAACTTATGCTTGTTCTTATCACATGGCCAGTGGTTATGAGGTGAGTTACTCAGCAAAAAGCCACTCTTAGACAACCTCTAAGCACTAACTAAGACATACTTAAAGCAAAGCAAAAATACATGAAAAGTACATAAAAGTCTTCATCAAACACTACATATAAGTCTTCATCAAACACAATCTTGAAGGGGCAGCAACCATCTTCAACAATCTCCCCCTGTTTGATGGAGACAAATCCTCATAGCTAACCTCATAGCTTTGTTGCTTTAAGTACCTGCACTACATCAGATTTTAAACCAGAATTGCACCTGCACTGCACCAGATTTTAAACCAGAAAAAAACAGCAGTATTGCATAGCATAAAACATGGTTTTAAGGTGCAGAATTAACTCCCTGTTTCAGCTAGCTTCACCTAGCATGGTGAGCTATTTTTCTCCCCCTTTGGATTCATCAAACAGCATATAAGCATAGGGAATAAAGGGATATAAAGTAGAAACCATAATCATAATAGTTCAGAAACAGAAAACCAAATTGTTCAACATTACAGAAACTTGAAAACTGATAAAGAAAGCATTAAAAACAGAAAACTACTGATCCTTGTAGTAAAGCTCTGCAAGTTGTGCCTGAACTCCTTCAATCTGATTATCAAGGTGTTGGAACCTTGCATGAGTAGTCTCAAAGTGTGCCCTTTGTTCTGCAGACATGACATCAAGACGGTACAACACTTGCCTCTCAAACATAGACATTGGTTCTCCACGGTATTCTGGACTTTGATAGGCAACTATGGCATTTGCAGCAACTTCCTCATGTTTAGATTGGGTAGTAGGTGAGTCATCATCCATAGGAACAGCTTCATCCTCATCTTCATGTTCTGCTTGAGTGTCCTTCTCCTTGAGGACCACCCACTTGTTTTCAATTTTGTGAAAACCCATTTTGGTGAGAGTTGAAGTGTCAATCTCACTTACAGCTTTGATAGGGTCATTTCTCTCATTTGTAACATCAACACCAAAGTAATCAATTAATTTGGAAACAAGAATAGCATAGGGAAATCTGTAATCAGCCAACCTTTTTGACTTGAGCATGTGTTCATTGACAATGAACACCCAGTTTACCTTAATCTGGTTCATGATGCAATATAGGAGAATGAGATCCTCTTCATGTAGGACAGCATGGTTTGGTCCTCTTGGAATCAGTTGCCAAGCTATGATGTATGCAACTAGACGTGGAGTGAGGTTCAAATGCCCTGCATGGAACCTGTTTATACTCTCTGTAGGATTCCTCATGCAACTCTTATAATATTGCAGCTTGTTGAATTCTGAAATTCCACTGGTATTTCCTTTCCCTACTTTTAGTCCAGCATATTTTATCCCATCCACAGAATTCCACACCTCACTTGTGATCTTCATTTTGGTCCCTTTCACATAAGAGACAACATTCTTCCCATCCAATGTGAGGTTAGTATAAAACACTTTAACCAAGTCAGGATAAACATTACCCGTTAATTCCAGCATCTTTTTCAGTTTCTGGTGCTTCAACACAGCCCTTGTTTCTACCAGTTTTTCAGATTTCATCCAGTTGAAATCCAGCACCTTGGGTATGTTGATTTGCTTCCTGCTTGTTTCATGAATGTAGGCATTGATGCCTTCTTCATTTCCAACGAACCATCCTTCTAACACACCTTGAGAAGTGGTTTGCTTTCCCTTGCTTTTCTGTTTTTGTCTTGAAGACGAAGCCATGTTTGAACCTAAATGCTTTTCTTGATTTCAAATGGTGAGAATAGAAAGAGAATGGCCAATGTGGGTAGCAAGTATTCACACAGATTTATAGCAGAATAAATGGATTGATATGGCAGTTATGAGTGGATATGCATGAAGATATTATGCTCTGAATTTGTGCAGAGAATCTTTGAAAATATGCACCAAATATTTAGGGTCACGATGCATACACTCAAATTCTTATTGAGCACCCAAACCATCAAATCGGTTACATAACCATGACCAAAACCGACAAAGGTACAGAGGTTAATGCCCACTAAGTCAGTCAAGCAGTCAAATATCAGAATTTCTCTTTCCTAGTCATCAATGCATATCAGTGCAGAAAATAAACACATTCAATTGCGAATAAACAGATTTAATTTTTCACTGCTAGGTACAATTGACATTTATAATACCCAATTCATTAAGCAGAAAATTAAACCTATCTTTGGCTAATGGTTTTGTGAACAAATCAGCAAGTTTTAAATCAGTACCAATGAACTTAATATCACATGTTCCATTAGATATGTGTTCTCTTAGAAAATAATGCCTTATTTCAATGTGTTTAGTTCTTGAATGCATGACAGGATTTTTGGTTAAGTTGATTGCACTTGTATTATCACACAGCAGAGGTATATGGTTAAGTAAGATACCAAAATCATTCAATTGTTGTCTTAGCCATATAGTTTGAGCACAACAACTCCCTGCTGCAATGTATTCTGCTTCAGCAGTGGAAAGAGCTACACAAGCCTGCTTTTTGCATTGCCATGAGATCAAGCTTGATCCAAGCAAATGACAGGTTCCACTTGTGCTCTTCCTGTCAATTTTGCAACCTGCAAAATCTGAATCAGAATAACCAGTTAAGCTTAATGAAATATTACCTGGATACCACAAGCCAACTTCTTTAGTTCCTTGCAAATACTTCAAAATCCTTTTGACAGCATTGTAGTGTGATTCTTTAGGAGCAGATTGAAACCTTGCACACATGCACACTGCAAACATTATATCTGGCCTGCTGGCAGTAAGATACAACAGTGATCCTATGAGTCCTCTGTATTTGGTTTCATCAACAGAAATTCCAGCTTCATCATGATCCAAATGACAGCTTGTTGAGAAGGGTGTGCTGATTGGTTTACACTTGTCCATTTCAAATTTCTTCAGCAAATCCTTGCAATACTTAGTTTGACTTAGGAAAATGCCATCCTTCAGTTGTTTGACCTGCAAGCCTAGAAAATAGTTTAACTCACCCATCATTGACATTTCAAACTCACTCTTCATGACTTTCACGAAAGCTTCACACAATTCTCCATTGTTTGATCCAAAAATGATGTCATCCACATATACTTGGACTAGAATTGAGTCATCTCCTTTCTTCTTAATGAACAAGGTCTTATCTGATGTGCCTCTGTCATAGCCTTGTGAGGTGAGAAAATCACTTAGCCTCTCATACCATTGCCTGGGAGCTTGCTTAAGTCCATAGAGAGCCTTTTGGAGTTTGAACACATATTCTGGATGTTGATGGTCTTCAAAACCTGGTGGTTGTGAGACAAATACCTCTTCATTTATATAGCCATTTAGAAAGGCACTCTTCACGTCCATTTGAAATAGCTTGAACCCTTTGATGCAGGAAAAGGCAAGCAGCAGTCTAACAGCTTCTAACCGAGCCACTGGTGCATATGTCTCATCATAGTCTATTCCTTCTTCTTGATTGTACCCTTTAGCTACAAGCCTAGCCTTGTTTCTGGTGATCACTCCATGCTCATCCATTTTGTTTCTAAATACCCATTTTGTTCCAATAACATTCATCTCAGGTATTCTAGGAACAAGAGTCCAGACCTCATTAAGAGCAAACTGATTCAGTTCCTCTTGCATAGCTAAAATCCAGTTACTGTCCTTGAGAGCTTCCTTCAAATTCTTGGGTTCAACTTGAGATACAAAAGCCATTGCTTCACAGAAATTGTTCAAGGATTTTCTAGTTGACACTCCTTTCTCAATGTTCCCAATGACATTATCAAGAGTTAAGTCTCTTGGGGTTTTCCACTCTTTTGGCAAACCTGCAGCTGCAGTAGATTCTTGTATAGCATGTGTCTCAGCAGTATCAAAATGAATCGATTCATTTTGATTTAAAACAGATTTAAATTCATTACTGTCAGGTTCATCAGCAGCAGTTTTAGATACACTGTGATCAGTTTCATCAAAAACAACATGCATTGATTCTTCTACTATAAGCAGCCTTTTATTGAAGACTCTATATGCATGACCATTCAAAGCATAACCAATGTGCACACCTTCATCAGATTTAGCATCAAACTTACCAAGATTTTCTTTGCCATTATTCAATACAAAACATTTACACCCAAATACTCTAAGGTGACTCACACTAGGTTTTCTGCCCTTATACAATTCATATGGGGTTTTCTTAAGAATTGGTCTTATTAAGGTCCTATTTAAGACATAACCTGCAGTATAAACAGCATCAGCCCAAAAATACTTAGGAAGCTTAGATTCATTTAACATAGTTCTAGCAAGTTCCTCTAGTGATCTATTTTTCCTTTCAACTACACCATTTTGTTGGGGTGTCCTAGGGGCTGAAAAGGTATGAGCTATCCCATGCTTCTCACAGAACCTCTCAAACTTAGCATTTTGAAACTCTCCCCCATGATCACTTCGAATAGATTTTATGCAGCAACCATTTTCATTGTGCAGAATTTTTGCTAATTTCTTAAAGGCAGAATAAGCATCATGTTTATGTGCAAGAAATAGAGTCCATGTAAATCTAGAGTAATCATCCACAACAACTAAAGCATACAAATTTCCAGCCAAGCTAGCAACTCTAGATGGACCAAATAAGTCCATATGTAACACATCCAATGGATTTTTTGTAGAGACAATATCCTTTAACTTGAAAGAGGATTTGATTTGTTTACCTTTCACACAAGCATCACAAAGCCTGTTATCCTCCTGTGCCACAACCAAGACTCATCACTTCTGGACAGCAAGCACTCATTTGATGAGTTAGTTTCCATGATATTCAACAAGTAAATGTTATTCACTCTCTTACCAGTAAACAGTGCCTTACTAGATGAATTACTTGAGATTGTGCAGCCACTTGACTCAAAATTCACTTTGTATCCTTTGTCACAAAGCTGACTTATGCTGAGAAGACTATGCTTAAGTCCTTCTACATACAGCACATTTTCAATGGTTGTTGAATTCCCTGTTCCAACAGTTCCTCTGCCCAAAATCCTCCCTCGGTTATTATCACCATAGGTCACATGTCCTTCTGCTTTGAGCTTTAAGCTGGTGAACTTTGTAAGATCTCCAGTCATATGCTTGGAACAGCCACTGTCCAAGTACCACTGGTTTTTCTTGCTTCCAATCTGCAAAACAGAATAAAAAATATACAAATGGTACCCTTTTCAGTATAGGGTCCAACACAGATTAACACCTTCTCTTTGGTAGCCATTTAGCTAAGTTCTTAGGCACAAGATGTTTTCTAGCAATGCAAGACCTAGATGTATGACCAGATTTCATGCAGTAAAAACAGGTTACATGAGATGCCTTTTTGCCACTGTTAAAAGCTGAAAAAACTGATTTTGCTGGAACAATAAAACTTGAAAGCTTTTTGACATTGGTTGTATTTCCAGGGGTATAACCAAGTCCATTCTTATTGAAAACAGCATTCTGTGATCCAAGGAGAGACTCAAGGTTTTCTCTGCCCTTGGTGAAATTGGAAAGGGTTTTCAGCAAATATTCCACTTGTTTTTCCAATCTTTTGCAATTTTCACAGTTTTTAATAGAGGCATGCAAGCAAGTCAGTTCAAGGCTTACCAAATCTGTTTTGGCCTTATGCAATTCTTCCTCAAGTGTTTTTACTTTAGGTGCAAGCACATTATTTACCTTTTGCAGCTTATTGCATATTACAGCTAGCCTATTGGCTTCCTCATGTGTTTCCTTGAAGGCAGCAAGCAAATCATCATAGTTATCAGAATCAGCAGAAAAATTACTTACTGATTCAGAGCTTGACTCCTCATCCTTCATCATGAAGCACAAATTATTCTCCTCATCTTCTGTTGAAGAGCTGCTAGTTGAGGATACTTCATTTTCCTCCCATGAGATGTAGGCTCTTCTTCCTTTGTTCCTTTCAAATTTCTTGCTGGCAGATTTGTCCCTTGTTTGATTGTCTGGACAATCTGTTTTGATATGCCCTGTTTTGCCACATCCAAAGCAAGTATATTTAGAGGAATTTGAATCATTGAGTTTAGGATACCTTCTTTTCTGCTGGTTCCTATTTTTGCTTTTCTTCCTCAGGAATTTGCTGAATCTTTTTGTAAGAAGGCTGATTGTGTCATCATCTTCAGCATCTTCTTTTTCTTCCTTGATCTCATCCAATTCAGTTGCTTTCAGTGCAAGCCCTTTGGGTTTTCTCTCTATTGTTTCCTGCTCTTTAAGTCTTTTAAGCTCTAGCTCATGCTCCATCAGCTTTCCAAACAGTGCAGCAGTTTCCAATTTTGACAGATCACGGCTTTCAGAGATAGCTGTCACCTTTGGTTGCCAGCTTCTGTCGAGGCACTTCAATATCTTTGTGTTGAGCTCCTCTCTGTCAAATTCTTTTCCCAAGCCAGTGAGGAGATTCACAATGTGGGTGAATCTCTTCTGCACATCAGCAATGCTCTCCTCGGGTTGCATTCTGAACAGCTCATATGCTTGGATGAGTGCATGTTTCCTTGACCTTTTCACATCTTCAGTACCTTCATGAGTCACTTCTAAGACTTCCCACATCTCCTTAGCTGACTTACATTGAGATATCCTGAAGAACTCATCCATTGTCAATGCAGAGGTTATGATGTTCTTGGCCACGAGATCATGTTGAGCCTTCCTCCTTTCGGTCTCATTCCATTCTGATCTTGGCTTTTCAACTTGTTCATCCTTGACAACCTGCATTGGCACATAAGGTCCATTGACCACAGCTTCCCAAATTAATGCATCAATGGATTCCATAAAAATTCTCATTCTAACTTTCCAAAATGCATAATTCATTCCATTAAACATAGGTGGTCTATTAACAGCAGAACCTTCAGCAAAAAGCACATTAAACTCAAACATTATTACAAACAAACTTGATTAAAATACAAGTCCTAGCTCTTGATACCAATTGTTGGGTTTAATAGTGCCAAAGTTCAAGAGGGGGGGTGAATTGACCTTTTAAAACTTTCTCGCAGAAACAGTGTTTAACACAGTATTACAGAAAATAAATCGATTTATGTGAAAATGAACAGATTTATTTCAGCACTGTTTTTGTTTGAAACGCTTTTAATTCAGCAAGGTTAATCACAAGATTATGCAGTGAGAGTTTCCAGCAGCACACACACAGATATCAGATTTGAAAAACAGTGAAACACAAAAACAGCAAGCTTCAATTTCAAGCAAGTGATTAAGGTTCAATTGATAGCATGCTAGTTAATTGAGTGACCTTTGCAAACAAGCTGTTCCAGTGGCTTTTAACAGACTATGAGTGTTCTTCTTGATGTCAAGAAATTTTCCAGAAATTAAGAACAATGAATCACAGAACAGCAAGCTTCAACTTTAAGCAATTGTTTAAGGTTCAATTAATAGCATTGACAGTTTCTTGAGCAGCCTATCACAGTCAATCTGTTCCAATGGTTTTTAGCAGATTATATATGTTCTTATCAGATTCAAACACCTTTTTTAGAAATCAAGAACAGTATGCACAGTGCCCAGAAAGAACAGATTTATTTTCAATTGAACAGATTTATTTCTTTGCTGTTTTATCAATTATGCAGAAACGAAATTGCAGAGAGTGAGAGAGAATGAACACAAGCAATTATACTGGTTCACTTAACCTGAGCTACATCCAGTCTTCACCAACAACAGGTGGAAATCACTAACACACAGTACAACCAAGTACAATTCCCACTGTTCTTGAAACCTACAAGAACTTAGGTACTCTTGCTGAAAAAACCTATTTCAGCATACACACACACCCACTCTTCAAGAACACCTATCAAGAAGAGTGTTAAACCAAACTATTACAAGAAAGAGATGTGAAACGACTACACCTGATTGAGGATACACAAATTTGCCTTAAGCCAGTAGGCAAGATTGCTAGAACAGTAGCTGCACCTCACACCAAGCTTTTGGAACCAAACCAAGAACAAACACTTTTTGATTTTTGAAATCTTTGAAGAACAAATGCTAATCCTTTGAAAACACTTAACTCTCTGCTGTCAAAACTTGTTTTTGCAAATGTATGAACTGTTTGAATCGTTATTAAACTCAGAAACAAGTTTGCATTTTATAGAAAGCCAGCTTATAACAGAATTTTGAAAAACAGTTAAAGCTGTTATAAAATGAACAGATTGAAAATAAAATGAACAGATTTATTTTCAAAAGCAGTTAGAGAATTTGTTAAGTGAGGAGACTTAGTCAACCATTCTGGTGCAGAGATAAAACTGAAAACGTTTAAGCATGACATGGCACCAGAGGCAAAAAGAATCTATTCATTTACAGATGAACAGATTTATTTTTTCAAAACGAAAACAGAGAAGGTTTAACTATTTAAAACTCTGTTGTTTTGAAAAGAAGACGTCGCCGCAGGGAGGGAACCTCTTTATGGACAACCCTCCAAGCGCATCCTCACTCCCTCCCATGGTGCTCTAAGAGGAAAGGGGCGAAGGCGCCGAATCTGTCCCGCCTCCGCCGCCGCCAGAAACCACTGCTTCCCCGGCTCCCGACGCTGCCGCCCCCGACTTCATCGCCATCCCTCCTCCAATCATGCACCTGATGAGGGGTTTCAGTGGCGGGACTATGCCAGAAGGTACCGACAGGAGGGAAGGCATGCCTTTCTACCTGGGGGCCTTCTTGGCGGTGGCTCTTGAATGGCGCTCCCAGGCCAGAAACGCGGTCTTGGAAACTCAAACCCTCCAAGCCTTGGAAACAAAGGCAACTACCCTGGAAGAGGAAATAAGGACCCTGGGACGCCAGAACGAAGCCTATCAAACTTCTCTGAAACAAGTACAAGAGTCCAAGGCAGAAACAGAGAGGCAACTGGCGGAGGCATTGGAGCTCCAGGCAGGCTTCTACACTTGGGAAGTTGCTCTCCAAGTACAGGTAACGGGTCTTCAGGAATTGGTCAAAGCGGATGCAGAAACTCAAAAGGACCTGAAGGACCGTTGCTGCGAATAGGCTGCCAAGGTGGAGCGGATGGAGGAGGAAATGGCCACCCAGGCCAAAGCTATGGACCTTCTCCGAGTTGACTACGACAAACTGCGGGTCGAGGCTAGCCGGCTTCGCGTGGAGAAAGAGGCTCTGGAGAAGCAGGTGACCTCTGGAGACACCGCCATTGAGGAACTGGAGAAGGAGAAAAAGTCCCTTATCCAGGAGATGGCGGGTACCTTCGAGGAGGGGTTCCAAGAGGCCCTGACCCAGGCGTCCTGCGAGAATCCTGGCGTCAACCTTTCGAACTGCGACCCCACACACCACGTCGTCGACGGGAAGGTCGTGCCCATGGATTTGGATGACTGAACCGCTGCCTCTCATCCGCCGCCTTCCTCTTCAAGCTTAACTCTTTTATTCTTTACCTCCGTTTTTTGATTTTATCTGTCAAAATTTGTAATTCTTTGAACTATCCGCACTCTTGTTACTGATTTGGGACGTTCGTATGGTTGCCTTTATTTCTTTGCCACATACGATTCTGCCTATGCGATCTCATTCTCATCTTTTCCCTTCACGCGCTTCAATTATTTTATCTGTGTTCTGCCCATTTCTTTCACTTCGTTGGGCGGTTTGGTATGATCGGGAAAGGTTGCGCGCCAACCCTCACGCCCATGGAGAGGCTCACTTAGTGACGCCGTATCGTCCACGGGACGTCTCTGATACCGAAAGGCCCTTTCTTTGATCCTTAACGCCCGGCGCCCACGCCTAAGGAGAGGCCTGCTACAGCAGCACCGTATCGTCCCCGGGTGTCTAAAACGCTGAGCGCTCTGGAGAGGGTCTGTTCCCTCCATGGTCTTTCCTTCCCATAGGTATCGGGGAACGCCCTGCCAGCGTTTCGCTGCCGTTTGGCGATCTCATCTCCCTCCACAGTCTTTCCTACCTGTGGGTATCGGGGAGGTGACGCCTGTGACTAACTTTGCCTTTCTTTGATTTCTTCTCCCTCCACAGTCTTTCCTACCTGTGGGTATCGGGGAAGCGACGCCAGTCGGTATTTGGGTTGGCGACGCCCGCGACATCTCGCGCTGTCGTCGCCCTTTACGTCCTTCCTGGCAACGCCTCGGGCGTTACCTTTACTTCGACATTGACCTTAATTCTTGCCTTGGTCAACGCCTGATAACAGCGAAGCGCCCAAGGCTTTGTCTGTGCCATCCACGTGGCGCTCCTTGTATAGCTGATGGGACATTCCGTCATTCGACTTGATCCACGTGGCGCTGCTGTATGGTTGATGGGGTATCTAGTCATTCCATTTTCTGACTCCTGCTGTACCCCTGACTCACTTTCAACGGCGCATCGTACCACTGGACATTCTGCTGATACGACGTTTTCTGATTTAAACCAGTGGTGCCAGCGTCATCCTTTCATCTTTTGCCACGTGTATCAATCGTGCGGTGCATCCATTCACGTCGTTTGGCGCTTTAACCGCTTTATTTAACTCTTCAAGCTCTGGAACTGTCTTCATCATTTTCTCACTCTTCATAACCTACTTGCGTTCTTTCTTCTTGCACCCTTCCTTCTTGCACCCTTTCTTCTCTGTCGAAGGATTGTTCTAGTCTTCGCTCCCCTCACTCAACTCTTGCATTTCTGGCAGTCCTACTCTCGTTAAAGAATGTCATCTCACGCTGCTTCCTCCAGAGTTCGTCCCAAAGACTTGTACCCTTGGGCTTCGAATGAACTTCTTGACGAGTGTTCATGCTTACTCTCTACCAGGGCCATACGGGAGCACAAAGGAGAGTCATGTTCCTATGACCACCGGGCCTTTGCGAGGAGGCATGACGACGACATCGCTGTGCTCCCTTGCACTCTGGGGGAGCCAGTATGTGGAGACGAACGGGCCAATGACGGGGTCCCTTTCTTTTACTTTTACTAGGTGGTGTTCAAGACCATCGGGGTGCGCTTACCCTTCTCCTGGTTCGAGAAGGAACTGCTGACGGAGATCAACGTCGCTCCGGCTCAGTTATACCCCAACAGCTGGGCCTTTGTCAAAGCCTTCGACATTCTCTTCGGGTTTCTGGGTTGTGCACCCTCGGTTGACCTCTTTCTACACTTCTTTGAGGTGAAGAGGCAGAGACACAACCTCTGGGTAACTCTCAGTAATGTGCCTGGGAGGGTTCTCTTCACACCCTTCCAGAGCTCGTTCACCGGGTGGAAAGGCCGGTTCTTCAAGATCTGTCGTACTGACCTTGTCCCCGACGCTCTGGATGGGTTTCCGCTGTACTGGGTGAGAGAGGAAAAGGTCCTCAAAGCCAAACCCCTCAAGAATCTAGCTCCAAGTGATCAAATAGCTTTCCGGATTCTTGCTGAGGCGGGAGGTTTTGACTCTGCTACGGTGATCAGCCTGGAGTTCAACGCTGGGACTCTTGAGAAGTACATACGTAAGAACCACTGCCTTAGAAACTTCGGCCTTCATTGCTTTCTGACTGTGTATGTCTTGCTTCATGGTGTCTCTGACACGTTAATCTCCCTTGGCGCAGGTTCGAAAATAAACCAAGAAAAAAGGGCACGACTTATTCGAGCTCTGCGGGCTGGAAAAGAGGCTTCGCCTTCCTCCAGTGATGACTCTGATGAGCGCTGAGAAACAGCCTGTTCGTGTTTTTGTATGATTTGTAGCGTCTGCTTCGTTTGTATCACTCCCATTGTATTGAACATCGCTTGTAACAACAACTTTCAATATCATACTTGATTTTTTGCAACGCCACTTTACTTTGCATGTGCCTCATATACTGCGCGCTTTCCTTTCGTCTCGTTCTGCCAACGATGCATGCCTTCACTTTGGGCGACGCCCTCTTTCTGGGCGACGCCATGACCTAGGCGACGCCTTCTTCCTTGGCGACACCATGGCCTAGGCGACGCATCACATTACTTCTAACAAGGAAAGATAAAGGCTGAAAACCAAGGCACTTCTTTTTCTCAACTGGTTTTTCCATTTATTAGGGTGACCTCATTAAAAAAACCCCGAAGGGGAAAAAGAGCGTCCCCTTCGACTAAATTGTTACATACTGCTTACATAGGTCAACTGAAATAAAATTTTAAGTTGGCTGCATTCCAACTGCGCGGGATAGGGCCTCCATCTAAAGTCTCCAGGTTGTACGAACCATTGCCCTTAGCCTCAGTAATTCTGAAGGGCCCGGTCCATTTGGGAGACAACTTATTTTCCAACTCGTACGGGTGGGCTTTCCTCATCACTAGGTCGCCCACCTGAAACTGTCGCTGCTTTACCTTAGAGCTATATCGCCGCTCTACTCTTCTCTTCATCGCTTCAGCTTTTATTCTAGCTTCTTCCCTGGCCTCTTCTAGCAGATCCAGGTTCACCCGCCTCTCTTCATTAGATTCCTCCGCCACGAAGTTTTGAAAACGCGGTGAGCTTTCGTGTATTTCTACTGGAATCATCGCATCCGACCCGTACACCAAACTGAAAGGCGTCTCCATAGTAGAGGATTGGGGCGTGGTGTGATATGCCCATATAATCCTTGGCACCTCTTCCGCCCACGCCCCTTTGGCCTTCTCTAGCCTTCTTTTTAACCCCCTCAGAAGGACTCTGTTTGCTGACTCTACTTGTCCATTGGTCTGGGGGTGTTCAACCGACGCGAACACTTGTTTGATTCCCACTTCAGCACACAAATTTCTCAACTGCTGACTGGCAAACTGGGTCCCTGGGGCTGCGCGCGCTGCTCTCCGTCTGGTGGGGGCCATTGTCGCTCCAAACTCCTTCAACGTTACTGTAACTTGATAAACCTTCTCGAACTTGTGATGGGCCTGATGTTTTATATCGGCCTCACGGTGGGCGCCAAATGTTCCGTCCGGTTGACTGGGACGTCTTCGTGCGCGACCTCAACCGTCAGCTAGGGACACCTTCCCACTGGTAGCCTGTGGATACCTGCAAAAAAAAGGACAGAGAGGCGCCCTAGCGGCCGTGTGCACTCCGACGCTCAAGTCAGCCAGCAAGAAACACCAAAAACTGTCCACCTACGTGTCTGAGCACCGCATGTGGCACTCTGAAGGTGGTAAAATAACTGTATATATGTGTGTGTTCTCTCCTTCAGGCAAAATATTCCCCAGTCACTTGTACGTAACCTTGAAGCACGAGCAAGCAACTAGAGAGTTCTCTGGTCAATTTGCCGAAAGTTCCAACCCTCGTTCCAACATTCTCTGCGCTATTTAAACTACCCAAGCATTTAAAGCGCCTTAAAGCGCTTTTAATCACAAACGTAACGCACTCATTAAAGCGCTTAATTAGAAAACATAGCGCATTTAAGACGTTTGAAATGCTCGGGAGCCATTATAGTACCTGAATGCTCGAAAGGGATGAATGACTTTTAATTACCTGGCACCTGACTGAAGGGTGTTACCATTCTGGCATGGCTGTTGTACACGTGGAGGGCCTCACGACGTCGTGACCCCATCTGGGGGCGTTTCTACCCATCTGGGGACGTTTCTACGTGTGAGTCCTCCTGCTTGGGAGTGCTACTGCGCTAGGGGTGGCTTTTTGGGTGCCAACTCATGCCCCCAAGTATCTAGCCACTTACTCTGAGAGCGTATCTGCCTTCCTCTCGCACCCTGCACCCGATTACCCTGGGCGTGACCTTCCTCTTGGGTCGTATCTGTCCCGAAGGCGTCTCTGGGGCGGCAGGGGTACTTCACGAGTCAGGCTGCCCTTCACTGGTACTATCACTATGGCCTTGAAGCCACCTTTTCCTTCTCTTTATCACTTTCCCAAGATATCGGGACCTGAGGCTTTCCCACGACATCGCTCCCTCCATGGTCTTTCCTACCCATGGGTATCGGGGAACCACACCGTGATTGCCTTGTTTTTACACTGTTTGATCTGGCGACGCCCTCACCTGGGCGACGCCTTCGCCTAGGCGACGCCTTCACCTAGGCGACGCCTTCACCTAGGCGACGCCTTGCCTTGGCGATGCTGGCATTTGGCATCTCTCCACCTAGGCGACGCCTTGCGTTGACTTTGACTCTTCAGCCGTTGACTTTGACCTTGGCTTAGTCAACGCCCGAATACGGGACGGTACAGATTTGCACAAGAATAATCTTAGAATTTGACTTCTTGATGAAGAGAGTCTTGTCAATCATTCCTCTTTCATAACCATGTGACAAAAGGAAGTTGTTAAACCTCTCACACCACTGCCTTGGAGCTTGTTTAAGCCCATACAATGCTTTTTTTCAGTTTAAACACATGATTAGGGTGTTGATGATCTTCAAAGCCCGGTGGTTGATCCACATATACTTCCTCATTGATGTAGCCATTGAGAAAAGCATTCTTTACATCCATTTGAAAGAGTTTAAATCCACTCATACATGCAAAAGCCAGCAGCAACCTCACAACCTCCAATCTTGCAACAAGAGCAAAGGTTTCCCTATATTCAATCCCTTCCTCTGATTGTAGCCTTTGGCAACTAGCCTTGCCTTGTTCCTTGTGATCATTCCATCCTGATGTGAATGCAATAACAAGAATACATGATTCTTTGACATTCTTAGGAGCAACTTGAGTTGGTCATGAAATGGCACTTTACTTAGAATTGGATCAATGTTCTAATCCAAGAACTCACAAAGACTTTGCACCAAACCAAAATTCATATGGAAGTCCATATATTGTCAAATGGAATCAAACAACAAGGAATGAAGAACAACAATTGAAACTGAACAGAATTGAAATATACAGCTACTGTACAGAACATAAATTGAAAACAAAGCTGGAAAACACAATTCCAATCGGTGGAAATGAATGGAAAACACTTAAGCATGGAAACTACCGAATAAAATGAAAGAAATGAAGGAAGGAACACTTATGGAATGAAGCTTGCTGGATTTGAGACTTTGGAAGTTCAGTCACGCCACTTGGAGCCTTGTTCCGAGATAAGTGCAAGGTTGCCACCACTTGAAGCTCACCATTGGCACACAAGATAAGGCAAAAGAAGAAGAAGACACAAGACTCACAATTTCTCTCTAAATTTGAGTATAGTCTCTCTACTTCTAAATTCCAAATCTTATTTGTACAAGGGCATCACCTTTATTTATAGCCTATAAGGTGCTGAAATGCAAAGCCAAATGTGCCTGAAATGACAATCAAATTCGGCGCCAACTAGTGCATGAAGGAAGTGTGACTTTCCTTCCTAGTTTGGCACCTCCTAACTCCTATCTACACTCCCCCTAGCATCCCTTACTACTTACACACTTATTTATTACATCCGCACCCCTACTCTATAAATGAAATAAGAAGAGCCATCTTTTGATACTCTTGTCCCAAAGCTCTTGCCATGCTCCTAGTGATTCGTTGGGCTTGGGCCCCTTGTTGGGCTTGGGCTTCATGGGCTTGAGCATCCTCTACTTGGTTTCCATCATACTCCCCGGGTTGGAGAGAATTCGTCCACGAATTTGGGAAACCTGCAGCAAAAGGAGTGAGATCAGTAATATTGAAAGAATTACTTCTAATAAGATAAGTAGTGGGCATATCTAACTCATAGGCATTATCATTAATCCTCTTGATGACTTGGAAAGGGCCATCACCACGAGGCATATGTTTGGACTTCCTTAGAGAAGGAAATCTATCCTTTCTCAAATGAAGCCAAACCCAATCGCCGGGCTCAAAGATTAATGCCTTTCTCCTTTGGTTGGCAGTGTCAGCATACTTACCAACTTTCTTCTCAATTTGTAACTTGATGCGGTTATGCAAATCCTTAATAAAAGAAGCCTTTTCAAAATCGTCCTTGCATAGAACCTCATCAAGTACAGGAATGGGAAGAAGATCTAGAGGTGTGAGGGGATTAAACCCATAAACAACCTCAAAAGAAGAATGGCTAGTGGTGGAATTTACTACCCTATTATAAGCAAACTCAACATGAGGTAGTAAATCCTCCCAAGCCCTTGGATTCCCGGAAATAAAGCATCGCAATAATTGACCCAAAGTTCTATTAACCACATCAGTTTGACCATCAGTTTGAGGGTGGCAAGTAGTAGAAAACAGAAGTTTTGTGCCAAGTTTCCCCCATAAGGTCCTCCAAAAGTGACTTAAGAACTTAGAATCCCTATCGGATACTATACTTCTAGGAAGTCCATGTAAACGAACAACTTCCTTGAAGAAGAGATTTGCAATATGGCATGCATCATCCACTTTGTGGCATGGAATAAAATGAGCCATTTTAAAAAAATGGTCCACTACCACAAAGATGGAATCCTTACCCTTCGATGTCTTGGGCAGTCCTAAGATAAAATCCATAGAAATATCAACCCAAGTCATTGTAGGGATAGGAAGAGGGGTATATAAACCATGGGGTTGGACCTTAGATTTAGCCTTCCTACATGCTATACATTTATCACAGAAGGTATGTACGGATTTGCGCATGTGAGGCCAAAAGAAATGTTCATGCAATATTTCTAAAGTCTTAGCTACCCCAAAATGTCCCATAAGCCCACCCTTATGAGCCTCTCTAACAAGAGATTGTCTTATGGATCCTTGGGGAACACAAAGTCTTTTTCCTTTGAAAAGAAAACCATTATGTAAGAAAAAGTCTTTGTGACCTCCCTTGGAACACTCTTGATAGATTAGAGAAAAATCTAAGTCATCATGATAAAGTTCCTTTATGTGATCAAATCCTAAATATTGAACATTCAAAACATTTAACAAGGTATATCTTCTTGAAAGAGCATCGGCAACCACATTAATTTTACCTTGTTTATGTTTGATCACATAAGGAAATTACTCAATAAACTCCACCCACTTAGCATGTCTCTTATTAAGCTTGCTTTGGCTTTTCAAATATTTAAGGGACTCATGATCACTATGGATCACAAATTCCTTTGGAAAAAGATAATGTTGCCAATTTTGCAAAGCTCTAACAAGAGCATAAAGTTCTTTATCATAAGTGGAGTAATTGAGATGACTCCCTTTGAGTTTCTCACTAAAATAAGCTATGGGGTGTCCTTCTTGAAGGAGAACGGCCCCAATGCCTATATTAGAGGCATCACACTCTATTTTAAATGTCTTAGCAAAGTTAGGAAGGGCTAAAATGGGGGCTTTAGTTAATTTATCCTTCAAAGTTTGAAAAGCGTTTTCTTGCTCTTGTCCCCACTTAAAAACCACATCCTTCTTTACTATGGCATTTAAAGGTGCGACAATTGTACTAAAGTCTTTCAGAAACCGCCTATAAAATCTAGCAAGTCCATGAAAACTTCGTACTTCATTGACATTGGTGGGTGTAGGCAAATGTTGAATTGCTGCAACTTTTGTTTGATCTACATGCACCCCTTTATGACTTACCACAAACCCTAGGAAGTCTATATGATCTAATGCAAAGAAACATTTAGCATGATTAGCATACAATTTCTCCTTCCTAAGGGTTTCTAATACTTGTTTAACATGTGACTCATGATCTTCTAAAGACAAGCTATATATAAGAATATTGTTCCGTCCGGTTGACTGGGACGTCTTCGTGCGCGACCTCAACCGTCAGCTAGGGTCTCCTTCCCACAGGTTACCTGTGGATTCCTGCAAAAAAGAGGACAAAGAGGCACCCTAGCGGCCGTTTGCACTCCGACGCTCAAGTCAGCCAGCAAGAAACCCCAAAACTGTGCACCTCCGTCTCTGAGCACCGCGTATGGCACTCTGAAGGTGGTAAAAAGAACTGTGTATCGTGTGTGTGTTCTCTCCCTCAGGCAAACATCTTTCCCCAGTTCCTTGTTCGTAACCTCAAAGCACGAGCAAGCAACTAGAGAGTTCTGGTAAATTTGCCAAAAGTTCGAACCCCCTTTCCAACATTCTCAGCGCTATTTAAAGTACCCAAGCATTTAAAGCGCCTTTAATTACAAATGTAACGCACTCAATCAGCGTATCTAATTAGAAAACGTAGCGCATTTAAGACGTTGAAACGCTTGGGAGCCATTATAGTACCTGAACGCTCGAAACGGAAACTGTGTTAATGACTTTAATTACCTGGCACCTGACTAAAGGGTGTTTCTATTCTGACATGGCTGTCATACACGTGGAGGGCCTCACGATGCCGTGACCCCATCTGGGGCGTTTCTGCCCATCTGGGGACGTTTCTGCGTGTGAGTCCTCCTGCTTGGGAGTGCTACTGCGCTAGGGATGACTCTTTGGGTGCCAACTCATGCCCCCAATCATCTAGTCACTTACTTTGAGAGCGTGTCTGCCTTCCTCTCGTACCCTGCACCCGGCTACCCTGGGCGTGACCTTCCTCTCGGGTCGTATCTGTCCCAAAGGCGTCTCTGGGGCGGCAGGGGTACTTCACGAGTCAGGCTGCCCTAAACTGGTGCTATCACTATGGCCTTGAAGCCACCTTTTCCTTCTCTTTATCAGTGCCCCGGGTTATCGGGACCTGAGGCCTTCCCACGGCGTCGCTCCCTCCATGGTCTTTCCTACCCATGGGTATCGGGGAACCACACTGTGATTGCCTTGCTTTAGTACTGTTTGATCTGGCGACGCCCTGGTTGGGCGACGCCTTCACCTAGGCGACGCCTTGCCTTGACGACGCCTCTTCTTGACGACGCTGGCACTTGGCGTCTCTTCACCTAGGCAACGCCTTGTGTTGACTTTGACCCCTGGTGTTGACTTTGACCTTGACTTAGTCAACGCCCGGGTACGGGACGGTACAAATATCATCAAAGTAAACCACAACAAACTTGCCAATGAATGCTCTTAATATATGATGCATGAGTCGCATGAAGGTACTAGGAGCATTAGTCAAGCCAAAAGGCATGACCAACCACTCATATAAACCAAATTTGGTATTAAAAGCGGTTTTCCATTCATCACCATGTTTAATTCGAATTTGATTGTAACCACTCTTAAGATCAATTTTGGAAAATATTTTAGACCCATGTAATTCATCCAACAAGTCATCTAACCTAGGAATGGGATGCCTATATTTGATGGTAATGTTATTTATAGCGCGACAATCCGTATACATCCTCCATGTCCCATCCTTTTTTGGGACAAGTATGACAGGCATAGCACATGGGCTCATGTTATCTTGTACCCACCCCTTAGCTAATAAATCCTCAACTTGTTTTTGAATTTCTTTGGTCTCTTGGGGATTGGTCCTATATGCAGGGCGATTTGGTAAAGAAACCCCGGGCATGAAGTCTATTTGGTGTTCAATCCCTCTTAGAGGTGGTAAGCCTTTAGGAGGATCTTGAAACACATCTTCATATTCCTTTACCAAATGGTCCAAACATGTGGGACTATCCTTAGCCGACTCACATTCAATATGTCTAGGTATAGCTAAAAAAATAGGCTTGTGAGTAACTATTACCTTTTTAACTTGTTGGGTAGATATGAGAAAGCTTCTCTTGGAACTTTGTTTATCATTTTCTTTCTCTCTCTTTTCTCTCATTTTGACTTGGTCCTCATGCACTTCCTTTGGAGAGAGAGACTTAAGAATGACTTTGTGCCCATGGAAGTTAAAAGAAATTTTGTTGGAAAGCCATCATGAAAAACTTTTCTATCAAATTTCCATGGCCTACCTAAAAGTATATGAGTAGCTTCCATTGGAACAACATCACACAAGACCTCATCTTTATATTTACCAATGGAGAATGTAATGAGGACTTGCTTGTTCACCACTAACTCACCCACCTCACTCAACCATTGTAACTTGTAGGGCTTGGCATGAGAGATGGTAGGCAATCCAAGTTTGTGTACCACTCTTGTGCTTGCCACATTAGCACAACTCCCCCCATCCACAATTAAAGAGCATACCCTATCATTAATAAGACACCTTGAATGAAAAATATTTTCTCTTTGAGTTTCATCAAAAGGTTTCAAAACTTGTCCAAGCATGCGTCTTATTACTAATAGTTCACCCTCGTGTGGGCTTTCACTTTCACTCTCACTTGGGGATCTAGAAGGTGAGGAATGTCTAGAAGATTCAGACTCATGCTTACTACCATCTACCCCATCATGCATATACATAGTTCGTTTAGTAGGGCAATTAGAAGCAATATGTCCATAGCTTAAGCATTTAAAACACTTCTTACTAGACGATTTAGGTGGAGATTTAGGCCTAGAAGTGGAAGTGGAAGGCTTAGACTCTCTAGGTTTGAAAGTAGAGTCCTTAGAAGGGATATTTGAAAAAGAGTTATTTTTATTTTTCCAAGAAGAGTGGTAGTAGTTATCCTTAGAAGAATTTTTGAAAGCATTTTTCCTTGCAAGTTGATTTTCAATTTTACTAGCAAGGTGCACCACATTTTCCAAAGAAGAATATTCTTGTAACTCTACCACGTCTTGAATGTCCCTTCAAAGGCCACTCACAAACCTAGCTATCTTAGCTTCCTCACTCTCATCCATATTAATTCGAATTAAAAGCGTGCCTAGTTGTTTAAAGTAATCATCCACACTTAGCGTGCCTTGATGAAACCGTTGGAGTTTCAACATTAGGTCTTTCCTAAAGTGTGGGGGTACGAATCTAGCGCGTAAACATGCTTTCAAATCGTTCCAAGAGACCACGGGCAGCCTCTTGTGTAGGTCAATGTCCATGAGATATTGATGCCACCATTGCATGGCATAGTCCAAAAATTCTAAAGAAGCTAATCTAACCCTATGCTCATCTCTAACCCCATTTACATCAAAAATTTGGTCAACCTTAGCCTCCCATCCTATGTATACATTGGGATCACTTTCACCACTAAAACTAGGAAGTTTTACATTAGGAGAACAAGGGTCAGCCACATGTTGGCGCCTCTCTTCATGGTGATGATGCCTTGGCCGTGCATTGTCTTTATAATAACCATGAGAAGAATGGGAATGCCTTGAAGAATGTCGAAGAGGAGGATGAGGTCTTCTCTCCCGGTTTTGATGGATTTCTTCACGGCTTAACTCCAAACTTTGGAGCCTTGCCTCCATTTGTCTTATCACATCAAGATAGTGAGCATTTGATTGCTTGGCATTCTTTAAGTCTTCAAAAAGAGCTGCCTTTTGAGGAGAGCAAGGTTTGGAGGATTCTCCACTAGAAAAATGAGCCATGATCAAAAAAATACAAAAAAAAGAAACAAACAGTGAAAGAAACTTGTTAGACAAATAAAGTGAGATATAGGTTGCTGGAAAAATGCCCAAGAAAGTACTCAAACCACTCCAAGAAAGTATTCTGTCCTCAACCAAGCCTTTCTTGTGGAATGGAGGAGCTTCAAATGAAACAAAGTCACAGCAAACCAACTTACTTAAGAACAAGTCTCCACAAAACTTTTAGAAGAACAAAAAGACAAGCAAGAAAAGGTATAAACAAGAAAAGCTAAACCAAAAACAGAAAGCAATGTATGACAAACTGGAAAAGAATATGAATGAAAGACAAGCAAGAAAATAAGGAACTCAATGAATAAAGAAGGCACACCAAAAGAGTCCTAAAGAAAAGTGCTAGAGTAGATTGAAGAAAACAGAAAACAGCTACTGGAAAAAAAAAATTTAAATGCAAACTGTGCTATGTTTACAGATTTAACTGGAATGATTAAAAGCGAACTGGAATGTGAAAAATTAACCACAGAAACTCCAATGTCTTAACTCAATAATGGCACTGGAATGAGGTAAAAACAGTAAGCCAATTGAGAGAAATAAAATTTTCAAAATTGCTGCCCAATTACCGTATTCTTTTCGGCAGTATTGTACACTTTTCGTATTTTATTTATCATTTTTTGTGTACTTGAAATTTTTGAGTAAGTCTTTTTCTATGATTTTGTAACACTTTGAAGAATGTAAATCCAAATTTTCACAAATTTCCAATGAGCCAATTAATTGCAGTAAATTGAAAACAGTAGCACGTTTGTAAGAAAACAGAGTATCCTATTATGGAATGAAAAACAGTATGATGAACTAGCAAAGACATAATGGAATTTGTGTAAAGGAACTTGTATAGAATGAAGATACAAGCATGAACTCAAATCTAAAAATGAAAATGCACAAAGGATCAAGCAATAAACTAAAAAGAACAGAAAGTAAACCAAAGCAAGAAACAATCAAAGCAATAAAAGTACTACAAGAATTAATGACAATTATGGAATAACATGACTAAGACAAAACTTGACATGATTACAAAATTAAAAGATATATCACAAGATATAACAACAAGTGAAAGGAAGCTTAAGGTCATCTCTAGGAAGGAGAGTGTCATTCCAAAAGAGCTCATATGAACAATGAGTGCCATAATCCTTTTCACAAACACTTGGTGTAACAAAAGAAAAACAACAAGGAAACTCAAAATAAATCCTAAAACAGAATGGTAAACAACTTGAATTAAAGAGCTCTTGAAAGTAAAGTGCAATACAACTCAAAATTTAAGCAAAAACAAGCCTAGGCTCTAGATACCACATGATGTGAATGCAATAACAAGAATACATGATTCTTTGACATTCTTAGGAGCAACTTGAGTTGGTCATGAAATGACACTTTACTTAGAATTGGATCAATGTTCTAATTCAAGAACTCACCAAGACTTTGCACCAAACCAAAGCTCATATGGAAGTCCATATATTGTCAAATGGAATCAAACAACAAGGAATGAAGAACAACAATTGAAACTGAACAGAATTGAAATATACAGCTACTGTACCGAACAGAAATTGAAAACAAAGCTGGAAAACACAATTCCAATCGGTGGAAATGAATGGAAAACACTTAAGCATGGAAACTACCGAATAAAATGAAAGAAATGAAGGAAGGAACAGTTATGGAATGAAGCTTGCTGGATTTGAGACTTTGGAAGTTCAGTCACGCCACTTGGAGCCTTGTTCCAAGATAAGTGCAAGGTTGCCGCCACTTGAAGCTCACCATTGGCACACAAGATAAGGCAAAGGAAGAGGAAGACACAAGACTCACAATTTCTCTCTAAATTTGAGTATAGTCTCTCTACTTCTAAATTCCAAATCTTATTTGTACAAGGGCAGCACCTTTATTTATAGCCTATAAGGTGCTGAAATGCAAAGCCAAATGTGCCTCAAATGACACTCAAATTCGGCGCCAACTAGTGCATGAAGGAAGTGTGACTTTCCTTCCTAGTTTGGCACCTCCTAACTCCTATCTACACTCCCCCTAGCATCCCTTACTACTTACACACCTATTTATTACATCCGCACCCCTACTCTATAAAAGAAATAAGAAGAGCCATCTTTTGACACTCTTGTCCCAAAGCTCTTGCCATGCTCCTAGTGATTCGTTGGGCTTGGGCCCCTTGTTGGGCTTGGGCTTCATGGGCTTGAGCATCCTCTACTTGGTTTCCATCACATCCTCATCCAGTTTGTTCCTGAAGACCCATTTTGATCCAATAATGTTCATCTCAGCTGTTTTAGGGACAAGAAACCATACCTCATTCCTAGCAAACTGATTCAACTCTTCATGCATAGCTTCAACCCACTTTTCATCCTTGAGAGCTTCTTCAATAGACTTTGTTTCAATTTGAGAGACAAAAGCAGTGTGCCTGCAGAAGTTTGAGATAGAGCTACTTGTAGAAACACCCTCCTTTATCTGCCCAATGATGTTCTCCACTGACAGATCTTTAGGGATCCTCCATTCTTTGGGTAACTCACTTTGTTGCAGAATTTCAATCGATTGTTTTGAGCATTCAACCGGTTGTTTTTCTGCACAGTAATCTAGCTTCTCCAAATTGATGTTCTGCTCATCCTCTTCACCGTTTTTCTTTGAGACTTTAATGCTTTTGCGATCAACATCATCAAAGACCACGTGAGCAGACTCTTCTACAGTCATTAGCCTCTTGTTTTAGATCCTATATGCATGACTATTTAGGGAATAGCCAATAAAGATTCCATGATCAGCTTTTTCATCAAATTTCCCTAGGTTTTCCTTTCCATTGTTTAGAAAAAAACAGCTGCAACCAAATACTCTTAGGTGACTGATATTTGGTTTCCTTCCATTGAAGAGTTCATAGGGAGTCTTCTTCAAGATTGGCCTTATGAGCACTCTATTCATCATATAACAAGAGGTGCTAACAACATCAGCCCAAAAATACTTGGGTAGAGAAGATTCACTTAGCATTGTTCTTGTTAATTCTTCAAGGGATATGTTCTTCCTTTCCACTACACCATTCTGTTGTGGAGTTCTTGGAGTTGAGAAATTGTGCAGAATTCCCATCTTCTCACAGAATTTGCTGAATTTCTCATTTTGAAATTCCCCTCCATGATCACTCCTTATTGAGCCAATGTTGTTGTTCTTTGTATTTTGCAACCTTCTAGCAAGCTTCTTGAAGGCAGAGAAGGCATCACTTTTTGATTCCAAGAAGAGAGTCCATGTGTACCTAGAATAGTCATCCACAATAACAAGGACATAATAGTTGCCACCAAGGCTCATGGTTCTTGGTGGTCCAAAAAGATCCATGTGAAGTAGCTCAAGGGGTTTTAAAGAAGAAACAACATTTTTTATTTTAAAAGAGTTTTTTACTTGTTTCCCCTTTTGACATGCTTCACAAATGTGGTCCTTCTCAAACTTGAGCTTGGGCAGCCCAATCACAAGATCTTTTGAGATTAATTTGTTTAAGTGATTCATGTGAATGTGAGCAATTCTTCTATGCCATAGCCAAAACTCATCATGCTTAGAAAGAAGGCAACCAATAGAACAAGGAGAAGAGATATACAAGAGATAGACATTATTGATTCTCTTACCAATCAACATTACCTCTTTAGAGTTGGGAAGGCAGATTTCACAGGAGTTTTTCATGAAGATCACTTGATATCCTTTGTCACACAGTTGGCTAATGCTTAATAAGTTGTGCTTTAAGCCTTCTAAAAATAGAACATCATGGATGATCAAGATATCCTTGTCTCCTATAGAGCCTCTTCCTAGAATTATGCCCTTGTTGTTGTCTCCATATGTTTCATGGCCTTCTTGTTTAAAGGTGATGCTTACAAACTTTGATTTATCTCCAGTCATGTGTTTTGAGCAGCCACTGTCCTGATACCATTGCTGCATGCTTTGCTTCAAAGTTTCCTACAAAGTAGATTTTCAAGTACAAAGATTTGGTCTCCTTATGAATGTGGGTCCAATTGGTTTACGTTTATCATTTGAAACTTCACAACATTTGGGAATCCACTTCATAAAACCTGATATGATTCCAATAGCACACTTTGAATGATTCTTGACATTCTTAGGAATCATCTTGAGTTGGATATGAGATAGGCACTTTATCATAGAATTGGATCAAGGTTCTATGATCAAGAACTCACCAAAACTAGTACCAAAACCCAAACTCATATGGAAGTTCCACATATTGCCAAATTGAACCGATTGAATTGGAAGAAAAGGTAAAGGCACCGATTAAACAACACAAAAACTAAAATGCACCGAACAAAAGACTTGAATTGAAGAAGAAAGGATGAAGAACATCAAAGAAACAAAAGCATCGAAGCAAAACTAACAAGAAGCTGAAAATACCGAACAAAATTTCAAAGGAAGCAAGCTAAGACATGAACAATTAAAGAGAAGGAAGGAAGGAGAAGAGAAAGCTCATGAAGATGGAGGAATGGTTGGATGATCACGCCACTAGGAGGATGGAGACTCCAAGATAAGTGTGCAAGCCGCCACTTGAGGTAACCATGGAACCATCAAGATAAGACTAGTGAAGAAGGCACAAAGCTCAACAATGCTCTCTCAAAAATTGAGTATAGTTTCTCTAATTAAAATTCTAATCTGAAATGTACAAGGGCAGCACCTTAATTTATAGCCTAGAGGTGCTGAAATGCAAAGCTAAATGAATTCAAAATTCCCCCCTAAATTCAAATGCAAGTGGCGCCAACTATGTCATGACGAAGGTGTGACCTTCTCTCTCACTTTGGCACCTCCCTAGTTACTCCTACACTTATCTACTAACGCATCCCCCCTAATACTCCTAACTAAGGACCTAAAGATGCTTTAACAAAAGAGGTTTCTTTGAAAAGATTTTTGAACCATGTAATTCATCCAACAAATCATCTAGTCTAGGTATGGGATGCCTATACTTAATTGTAATGTTATTGATGGCCCTACAATACGAACACATTCGCCATGTGCCATCCTTTTTAGGCACTAAGATGATAGGCATAGCACAAGGACTCATGCTATCTTGAACCCACCCTTTCTCAATCAAAGCCTCAACTTGCTGGCGAATTTCCTTGGTTTCACTTGGATTGGTCCTATATGCTGGACGGTTTGGTAAAGAAGAGCCCGGTATCAAATCAATTTGGTGTTCAATCCCTCTCAAAGGTGGAAGTCCTTTTGGAGGATGTTGATGTTGAAGCTGGAGGAAGCTTCTTCCCTACCAAGGCTTGATGTGTGTTTGATGAAGAAAATAGCTTGAGTGCTTTGAAGATTGTAATAGGCTTTTAGATTCGTTTGTAATTAGGCTTGTAATTGTGTATGGTTGCCTTTTGCTATGTGACCTATCCTAGATGCCTAACCAAGTCTAGATCAAGCACATGATGTGGTTAAATGGTTTTTGAAAAGCTTTTTAAAGTGTTTTTAAAAGTTTTAAATCAGTACACAAATAAATCTGGTTTATGGAGAAAGAATCGGTTTATTTCTTCTTTGTTAAAAGGCTTTTCTAAAATTCTCTTGATGTGTGGTTTTTCAACTAGCAGATCTATTCACTAAACCACTTGCTAAAGACAGGTTTTACTTTCTTCTAAATGAATTGGGTATTATTAGCTTAAATTGTCCTCTGTAGTGAAAATTTCAATCTGTTGTTTTATGACTTAACATATTTTGTTCCCTGTTTCAGAAATCATAGCTGTGACTAGGAAAGAGAAAGATTTACTTTTCTCTCTCTCACTTTATTGTTGACTGCTTTTACGGTTATTGACCAGCAGGTCTATGCCAATTAATGTGTGGGTATCCTAACTAATTGGATTTTGTGTAGATGCAACAGATTTAATGTGCCAAAATCAGGTTCCAAGATATTCTTACGTGAATCCACACCTGAACCTGCTGCACCATTGGAATAAAATCTGTAGCATATCTGAGAGATTTGATTTTCCTTCAAAATTCATAATTTCCAAAATCTGATCAAATTGCCCTTCGTTAAAATCTGTGTTTGTCAAAATTTGGTTTAATGATTCTATATAAACCTAGCACAAATTAGCTTTTCTCTCACACCTTCTCACTTGTGCTATAAGCTGTCCAGGTTCACACTTGCTTCACCACAGGTTTCGTTTCTGTTTCTGAACTGCAATTTTTTTTCTAGCTAGAATTGTATATTAATAAACTGGTGCAGGTAAAAACAGATTGAGCATGACATCCTCATCACACAGAAAGAAGAAATCCAAGGAGCAATCCAGCAGCAACCAAGGCATTCTGGAAAAATGGTTTGCTGGAGATGCTGAAGCAATGACAAGGTACATCCATGAGACAAGCAGGAAGCAAGTCAATGCGCCCAAAGTGCTGGAATTTTCTTAGCTGAGAGAAGAAAATCTGACTGAAGCAAAAACCTCTCTCAAGCATCAAAAGCTGAAGAACTTCCTAGAAATGACTGGAAATGTCTATCCAGACTTGGTGAAAGTATTCTACAGCAACTTGGTTCAAGATGTCAAAAATCTGGTCTCCCATGTGAAAGGTGTGAAGCTGAAGATTAGAAGAGAAATATGAAGCAATGTGGGAGGAATCAAGTACTCTGGAATGAAGGTAAGCAAAGGGAACACTGCTGGAATTCAGGGATTCAACAAGATGCAGTTTTACAGAAGTTGTGTGAGGAATCCTGCTGAACCAGTGGCTAGATTCCATGCTGGAAATCTCACAATCATTCCAAGACTCCTTGCCTACATCATTGCTTGGCAGCTTACTCCAAGAGGAAGTAATCATGCAACTCTCCATGAAGAGGACTTGATTTTGATGTACTGCATCATGAATCAACTCAAGGTAAATTGGGTGAGTACTATGGTAGAGCATATGCTCAAATCCACAAGGTTACCAGACTATCGCTTTCCATATGCAATTTTTGTGTCAAAGCTAATTGATTACTTTGAAGTTGACACTACAAATGAAAGAAATGACACAATTAAGGTCGCAAGTGAAATAGACAACTCCACTCTCCTCAAGATGGGCTTTCAAAAGGAGGATGAGAGATGGGTATTTAGAAGGAATGCTGCAAACAGGGCTGAAAATGAAGCAGCTGATCCAGAAAATGAAGAAGAAAATGCTGATGGAGTGCAGAACATGGATGCATCACCAGGGCACTCTGTTGGACATGAAGATGTTGCTGCTACAAGCCAAAATACAAAGGTTGCATATGAGGCACCTGAGTACAGAGGTGAACCTCTGTCTATGTTTGAAAGACAAGTGTTAAGCAGGCTGGACACACTCACATATGAGAAGGCACACTATGAAATGACTTACGCCAGGTTTCAACACTTGGATGACCAACTTGAAGGAGTTCAAGTGCAGCTAGCTGAGCTTTATTACAACAACAAGTGATCCTATTTCTAAGTCTTTATCTTTTATATGTTGTTGAACAATTTGGGATTAATCTGTTTTGTCTTTATTCTGCACTGGTTTTTGGTTGCTTTGTGGTTTGTAATGAACCTCTATGTTGGTTTTATTTGAACTGTTATGTATGGCTATGATCTCTTTGGTATCTTGTGCTCCCATTCTGTTTGATGAATCCAAAGGGGGAGAAGAATAGCCTGGTACAAGTTCTGCAGCTGATATTCACAGAGGTTGCTGATATGATTCAGATGTTAAAATCTGCAGGTACATCAATTCTAAATCTGTTTGTTCTGCCTTGACACCTGTGTATTTTTTTCTGGTATATAGTACTGTACAGATTTGGTCATGATCTTTCTTCAAAGCTGTGCAAAGCAAAGGGAATTTGTCTCCATCAAACAGGGGGAGATTGTTGAAGCTGGAGGAAGCTTCTTCCATACCAAGGCTTGATGTGTGTTTGATGAAGAAAATAGCTTGAATGCTTTGAAGATTGTAATAGGCTTTTAGATTCGTTTCTAATTAGGCTTGTAATTGTGTATGGTTGCCTTTTGCTCTGTGACCTATCCTAGATGCCTAACCAAGTCTAGATCAAGCACATGATGTGGTTAAATGGTTTTTGAAAAGCTTTTTAAAGTGTTTTTAAAAGTTTTAAATCAGTACACAAATAAATCTGTTTTATGGAGAAAGAATCGGTTTATTTCTTCTCTGTTAAAAGGCTTTTCTAAAATTCTGTTAGGGCACCACAGGCAAAGCTTAGTTCGTTATTTCAGTTAAAGCTGAGCTGGCCTATTTGCTATCATTTAATCTGTTTTACTGTGAAAGAATCGGTTTGCTCTTTGGTCAGTTGAAAGGTTTTTCACAAGTTAGTTAGGGCACCAAAGGTACAACTCAGACAATTATTTCAGTTAGCTGAGTTGGCGGTTTTCACAAAATAAATCTGTTAAGTTCAAAAATGAATCTGTTGTTTTCATAACTGCTTTTCAACTATTTTTTGAAAAGAGGTTAGAAACTATTTTCTATATAAAGAAAAGTCTCTCTCACATGAAAAAGAGCTGAGCAATTACGTTTTTGAGAGAGATCAAACAATTTCCATGTGAGAAGAAGGATTGAAAGATTTTTTGAAAGGTTTTCCAAAGAGATTTTCAAGTGTGCTTGTTCTAGGAAACCTTTGATCTTGGTGAAGGTGCTGGTGCAGTTCTGCAGCAAATTGAACTACTGGTTTTGAGTTCTTGCATCTTCTTTTCAAGTGTAATCTTTCCTTTATTCTGGTTTGTAAAGGTGTAAGTGTTAGTCACTCCTTGATAGGGTTTCTTGGAGTGCAAGGTGTGCTGAAATAGGGTTTTTCAGCATTGAATGTGTTGTTCTTGTAGTGTTCAAGAACTGGTGTGCTTGTAAGTAATTGGTACTGTTTTTAGTGGATTCCACCTTGGGGTAAGGTGAGACTGGACGTAGCTCTGTATGAGTGAACCAGTATAAAAACTTGTGTGCCTTTTCTTCTCATCCCTGCATTCATTTCTGGTTTTGCTTAAATTCTGTCAAGAACTAAATCTGTTCTTTTGAAATTGAATCTGTTAATTCTGGGTTTAAGTAAAAACTGTTCTTCCTGATTTGTTAAAGCTTTCTAATCACAAACAAGGCAGTTGTATATGATGGTTTAAGTGATCTATGAACAAACAGTCCATTCATTAAAATCTGAGAAAGAACCATTCTCCTTAGAACCTTGTGTTGAGTAAATTTGTTTGAATTCTAAGCATAACTGTATCCTTCATCCTCATAATAATCAGCTGATCTAACTCAGTTGTAATTCTCTGTTAATCACAATTTTACATTGAACAAATTCAAATTGTTCTAGACTGCTATGAAGAATCAATCTGTTTCATGTAAAAACAATCTGTTCTTTTTGCCTCTGGTATACTGAAAATTGTGTGTTCCTGCGAAAATTTTATAAGCTCAATTCACCCCTCCCCTCTTGAACTTAGACACTAATAGACCCAACAGTTGAAACACATCTTGAAACTCTTCTACCAAATTTTCCAAGCAATGAGGACTATCAACAAGTGTTTCTACTTTAAGAGTTTTAGGGATGGCTAAGAAAAGAGGATGATGAGCCACTATTTCCCTTTCAATTTCATGCCTAGACACAAGGAGTGTAGACTTAGAACTCTTATCTTTTTTATCTTTTTTATCTTTTTCACTCTCCCTTTTTTTCTTCATTATGACTTGGTCCTCATGGACTTCTCTAGGAGAGAGAGATTTTAAAGTAACCTTGTGACCATGGAATTCAAAAGAAAGTTTGTTGGTAAAGCCATCATGTAAAACTTTTCTATCAAATTGCCAAGGCCTTCCCAAAAGAACATGAGTGGCTTCCATGGGCACAACATCACATAATACCTCATCTTTGTATTTTCCAATTGAGAAATGGATGAGGACTTGTTTATTTACAACTATTTCTCCTACTTCACTAAGCCATTGCAATTTATAGGGCTTTGTATAAGAGATAGTAGGCAATCCAAGCTTATCTACTACTCTTGTACTAGCCACATTAACACAACTACCCCCATCCACTATCAAAGAGCAAATGTTGTTTTGAATAAGACATCTTGTATGGAAAATATTTTCCCTTTGACTTTCATCAAAAGGTTGTGAAACTTGACCAAGAAGTCTTCTCACAACTAACAAATCCCCTTCAAGTGGACATTCACTCTCTTCCCCACTAGATGCACTAGAATGCAATGAATGCTTAGGAGAATTCGAATCATGCTCACTCACTATAATGCCTTCATGCATGTACATACTTCGTTTAGAAGGGCAATTAGCAGCTATGTGACCATAACCCATATATTTAAAACATTTAGTATTAAACGTTCTAGTGGGTGATTTAGGCCTAGAAGTAGATGGCTTAGTTTACTTGGGTTTGAAAGAAGAATCTTTGGAAGGTGTACCGTCCCGTACCCGGGCGTTGACTAAGTCAAGGTCAAAGTCAACACCAGGGGTCAAAGTCAACACAAGGCGTTGCCTAGGTGAAGAGACGCCAAGTGCCAGCGTCGTCAAGAAGAGGCGTCGTCAAGGCAAGGCGTCGCCTAGGTGAAGGCGTCGCCCAACCAGGGCGTCGCCAGATCAAACAGTACTAAAGCAAGGCAATCACAATGTGGTTCCCCGATACCCATGGGTAGGAAAGACCATGGAGGGAGCGACGCCGTGGGAAGGCCTCAGGTCCTGATAACCCGGGGCAGTGATAAAGAGAAGGAAAAGGTGGCTTCAAGGCCATAGTGATAGCACCAGTGTAGGGCAGCCTGACTCGTGAAGTACCCCTTCCGCCCCAGCGACGCCTTTGGGACAGATACGACCCGAGAGGAAGGTCACGCCCAGGGTAGCCGGGTGCAGGGTACGAGAGGAAGGCAGATACGCTCTCAAAGTAAGTGACTAGATGATTGGGGGCATGAGTTGGCACCCAAAGAGTCACCCCTAGCGCAGTAGCACTCCCAAGCAGGAGGACTCACACGCAGAAACGTCCCCAAATGGGCAGAAACGCCCCCAGATGGGGTCACGGCGTCGTGAGGCCCCCCACGTGTACGACAGCCATGTCAGAATAGAAACACCCTTTAGTCAGGTGCCAGGTAATTAAAGTCATTCAACACAGTTTCCGTTTCGAGCGTTCAGGTACTATAATGGCTCCCAAGCGTTTCAACGTCTTAAATGCGCTACGTTTTCTAATTAGATACGCTGATTGAGTGCGTTACATTTGTAATTAAAGGCGCTTTAAATGCTTGGGTAGTTTAAATAGCGCTGAGAATGTTGGAAAGGGGGTTCAAACTTTTGGAAAATTTACCAGAACTCTCTAGTTGCTTGCTCGTGCTTTGAGGTTACGGACAAGGGACTGGGGAAAGATCTTTGACTGAGGGAGAGAACACACACACGATACACAGTTCTTTTTACCACCTTCAGAGTGCCATACGCGGTGCTCAGAGACGGAGGTGCACAGTTTTGGTGTTTCTTGCTGGCTGACTTGAGCGTCGGAGTGCAAACGGCCGCTAGGGCGCCTCTTTGTCCTCTTTTTTGCAGGAATCCACAGGTAACCTGTGGGAAGGAGACCCTAGTTGACGGTTGAGGTCGCGCACGAAGACGTCTCAGTCAACCGGACGGAACAGAAGGAAATTTAGAAAAAGACTTTTTGTTCCTCCAAGACTTGTTGTAGTAACCATCATTGGGAGCATTTTTGAAAGAATTTTTCTTAGGAAGTTAGGCTTCCACCTTCATTGCAAGATGAACTAAAGAACCCAATGATGAATACTCTTGTAACTCAACAATATCTTGAATATCCTTCCTTAGACCACTCACAAACCTAGCAATCATAGCTTCCTCACTTTCTTCTAATTCAACTTTAAGCACAAGCGTCTCTAGCTCCTTATAATATTCATCCACATTTAGCGTGCCTTGTTGAAACCGTTGGAGTCTCAACATGAGGTCTTTCCTAAAATGTGGGGGCACAAATCTAACGCACATGTGATCCTTTAAAGAGTTCCAAGAGTCCACGGAAGGACCCTTGTGATAGATAATGTCCTTTACAACACCATGCCACCATTTCATGGCATAATCACTAAACTCTAAGGTGGCTAGATTAAGCTTATGCTCATCTTGGATCTCATGGATCTCAAATATTTGTTCACACTTAGCCTCCCAATCTAAATATACATTAGGATCACTAGAGCCATTAAAACAAGGAAGCTTGACCGAAGGTAGCCTAGCCTTTGCATCTTGGTAGAAGCCATTGCCATAGAGATGTCTCTCCCCTTGGTTATGATGTCTATGTCCATGAAATTGGGGTGGAGTTCTCCTTCTCCTATGATCTTCTTCACGGTCAAAATCATTTGAAGAAGCTCTTGTTGAAGGTCTATGTGAATGATGCCCATCATGGATAGAAGGAGATGGCCTAGCTTGTTGCACCTCCATCTTTTGCAATTTCTCTTCCAAGTGCGTTGCGCTTCATGCAATTCTCCAAGAACCGAAGCTTTGGAAGGAGAATGTTGCTTGTAAGATGCATCACTTGAAAATCCAGCCATTTGCAAATAAAAACAGCAAACACACAAAAACAGCAAACAAGTCAAGAAACAAAATTAGCAAAAACGGTGAATTTGGCAATGAAATTGCCGAAGTGAATTTGGCCAGAAAAAATAGGTCACTCTAAAGAAATAAAGTCCTTGCACCAATCTGATCTTGAGGTCTTGGAATGCTCAAATGAAATATGTCAAAGCAAGGCACACCAATCTCAAAGCCAACCACAACAAAACCAATGAAGCAATAAAGACAAACAAGAAAAAGTATAAGCAAAGAAAGGCTAGAACAAAAGGAAAACTAGATGTGTGACAAACTCAAAGATTAATGAACAAAAGACAAGCAAGAAAATTAAAGAACTCGATGAGAAAGTAGGCACACAAAAGAATACTTAAAGAAAAGCACTAGAGTAGATGAAAAAAACAAAAATTAGCTACTGGAAAATATTTTTTTATGCAAATTGTACTTGATGTTCACTGATTTAACTGGAATGATATAGAGCGAACTGGATAATGAAATTTTAACCACATAAACTTCAAGATCTTAGCTCAAAAATGGCACTGGAATCACGTAAAAACAGTAAGCCAATTAATTGAGATAAAATTTTCAAAATCGCTGCCAGCTGCCAGATTACCGTATTTTTTTCGGCAGAAATGTACACTTTTTGTATTTTATTTATCATTTTTTGTGTACTTTGAATTTTTGAGTACTTCTTTTTTATACTCTTTTCTAACACTTTAAAGATCACAAATCCAGAATCAGAATTTTTCAGTAAGTAAATCAATTGCAATAAGGAAAAACAGTAAGCATGTTTTCAGAAAACAGAGGAATCCTAATAGGAATGAAAAACAAAATTATGAACTAGCAAAGGCATAATGGAAAATGATGTATAGGAACTTGTAAAGGTCTAAAATACAAGCATGAACTCAATCTAAAACAGAAAATGCACAAAGGATCAAGTATCAAACTCAGAAAATTATGACACTAAAGCAAGAAACAACAAAATCAATAAAAGTACTACAAGAAGTGATGACAATTATGGAAAAACAAGACTTAAGACAAAACTTGTATGGATTCATAAAGGAAAATACTCAAACATATGATAGACAAAAGAATTAAAACAGCAAGCAAACTCAAATAAGCCTAAAAAAAACAGAACCGTAAATTGCAAGAAATTAAAGAGCTCTTGAAATTAAAGTGCAACACAACTCAAAATTTAAACAAGAACACACATAAACTCATGATACCACATGATATGATTCCAATAGCACACTTTGAATGATTCTTGACATTCTTAGGAATCATCTTGAGTTGGATATGAGATAGGCACTTTATCATAGAATTGGATCAAGGTTCTATGATCAAGAACTCACCAAAACTAGTACCAAAACCCAAACTCATATGGAAGTTCCACATATTGTCAAATTGAACTGATTGAATTGGAAGAAAAGGTAAAGGCACCGATTAAACAACACAAAAACTAAAATTCACCGAAAAGAAGACTTGAATTGAAGAAGAAAGGATGAAGAACATCAAAGAAACAAAAGCATCGAAGCAAAACTAACAAGAAGCTGAAAATACCGAACAAAATTTCAAAGGAAGCAAGCTAAGACATGAACAATTAAAGAGAAGGAAGGAAGGAGAAGAGAAAGCTCATGAAGATGGAGGAATGGTTGGATGATCACGCCACTAGGAGGATGGAGACTCCAAGATAAGTGTGCAAGCCGCCACTTGAGGTAACCATGGAACCATCAAGATAAGACTAGTGAAGAAGGCACAAAGCTCTCCAATGCTCTCTCAAAAATTGAGTATAGTTTCTCTAATTAAAATTCAAATATGAAATGTACAAGGGCAGCACCATAATTTATAGCCTAGAGGTGCTGAAATGCAAAGCTAAATGAATTCAAAATTCCCCCCTAAATTCAAATGCAAGTGGCGCCAACTATGTCATGAAGAAGGTGTGACCTTCTCTCTCACTTTGGCACCTCCCTAGTTACTCCTACACCTATCTACTAACGCACCCCCCCTAATACTCCTAACTAAGGACCTAAAGATGCTTTGACCTCAATGGGCATCCTCCATTTGAGCTTCAACCTCTTCTTGCTCTTGATGATTGGCCTCCATGTCCACTTGAGCTTGATCTCCATCAAAACCTCTAGGAACATCATATTTCCTTATTTTACAGAATTTGACAAAATGGCCTCTTTTCATGCAATAAAAGCAAGTAACAACCGGTTGTTTCGACAGATCAATCGGTTGTTTTTCTGGCAGTTTCAAAAATGACTTTGAAAAATTTTCTTGCTTGTTTTGTGGATTGAAACCTAATCCTGCTTTTCCATAAACACAATTTTGAGATGCCAAGACATTCTCAAAGTTGGATTGACCTTTTGAAAGCTGATCCACAGTTTTAACAAGATAATGAACTTTCTTTTCAAGATTTTCACAATTTTCACAAATAAGAGTGTCACACTTGCAAGAAGAGTTTTTGTAAAGGATTTCAAGGTTTTCAAAATCTGTTTTTGAATTTTCCACTTTCTCTTCCAGTGTTTTGACTTTGTTTTCAAGCCAGTTGTTCATTCCCTTTAACCGGTTGTTCAAGAGAGGCAATCAATTATCTTTTTCACGTGTTTCTTGAAAAGCTTGAAGCAATTGACTGTAATTTTCAGTATTTGAAGAATTAGAGGAACTTACATTGCTTGAATCATTTTCCATTTTGGCCATGAAGCAGAGGTTGAGGCTTTTTCGATCTTTCCTCCTTTTTCTTCTTGCTTGACTTCTTGTCTTTACTTCCTTTGATTCAGTGATGTTTCCATGACTAGCTTTGAGTGTGTCCCACATATCTTTAGCAGATTTTCATTCTGCTATCGTGAAAAATTCATTAGAATCCAATGCATAAGCTATTATGTTTTGGGCAATACAATCAAGCTTGGCCATCTTACATTCTTCATTGGTCCATTGGGACCATGGTTTTCTAGTAAAGGATCCATTCTTGAAAGGGACATTTTCAATTGCATCCCAAATTCCTTGATCAATGGATTCAACAATGATTTTCATTCTAGCCTCACAATACTTATAATTCAAACCACAGAACAAAGGTGGTTTATTAATTGAAGCACCTTCCTCAAAAGATAGTTTTCCAGCCATTTAAAAAAGATTTTAGGATCAAACTTGAGTATTTTTCAAGTACCAAGCTCTTGATGGCAATTGTTAGAATGTATGGCTTTAAACTAGAGGGGGGGGGGGGTGAATTGTTTAAAGGAGTTTTCGCAAACTTTTTAGTCCATAATGAAATTCTTTGCAAGAAACCAGATTAGGAATTTAGTTAGCCAAGAAACAAAGCTCAAAACAGTAAAGCACCAGAAAAACAATCGGTTCTTTATACCAGTAAAAGTAACAACAATTGAATTTAAAGAGTTTAAGGAAGAGAGAGATGCACAAACAGTTTATACTGGTTCACTCTTAAACCAAGAGCTACATCCCGTTTCCTAGAAACCACTTAGAAATCCACTAGGTAATCAAAACCAGATTACATACACACACCACCAAAGAAGTGACCTTGATCCCCTCAAGAAACACACTTCCTTTGGCTCAGCACACACACACCAAGAATATTGATCTTGACAACCTCAAGAGCACACAACCCTCTTGGCTTTACAACACCAGAATGTACAAAGTTCTTAGAACGAATTACACTGATACAGAATCAACTGAAATCAATACAGAGTAATCATATTACACTTCTCTCTTGAATAATCAAAGCTAAAAGTGAAAACTCAAATCTTTGAAAAACTCAAATATGTTTTTCTTTCTTGTTGTTTGTTATAAAACATTAACAAACTATTTATAGCTTACAAATCTTGCTCAAAACATTAAAAGGAGGAGCGTATTCAGTTATAAAATCATTTAAATCTCACTTAAATAACAGAACTATTTATGTTAGGATTTCCAACAAACAATTGGTTGAAAGAGCGAATCAATCGATTGTTTTGGTTTGACAGCAAGTCAACCATCCAAAACAGTTTTCAAACTTTTTCAAAAACACTTAAGTATAAAACAATCGGTTGTTTCAACAAAACAACAGGTTGTTTTTCACTTAGTTTAAAAAAAACTTTAAACTTAAAAGATTTGAAAACACTTAAGCTTTAGACTCAACAAAGAGTGGATTACAAAGATAAGCTACCCCAGATCCTACTCTAAAGCACATCAGCAACTTCAAGCAACTTCATCCTTCCATCAAACACAAGGATTAGGATTCTTCAAAGCTTTGAACACACTTGATTCAACATGCTCACCGTGTAAATTGTCTCTTGAGTCATTGGTCATTTGTTCATCTTTAATATCATGGACATCGACCCTCGGTTCCGGGTTCTGAGCAACAACCATGCGAATTTCGAACACGTCTTTATTGACGTCAAAGTCCCTTTCAGCGAGCAGCCCGTTATAAAGCAGGTGTGCTTGTTGGACGACCTGATTAAATGTCTCGCCGCACATCCCCAAGTTGTTGTCTTGGAGTTTTCCGAGGCCGTGTTTTTGGCCTTCAACTCCTCCAGTTCCTTGCCTAGCCGACTCTCCAACTCAACTACTTGAATTTTCTCTCTCTCTCTCTTGAAGCTGAGTACATCTCATGTCACTCAACTCTATCTCGACATTAAAACAAGAGAAGACACTTATCTTTTAAAGAAACAAAGCTCTAGATACCAAATGATGGTGTGTGCCTTCATTCCAAATTGATTTCTTGAATTGATGATGGATTGTGTGGAAGCTTGATGGAAGAAATGGAACAAGGATGGCTTCAATGGAGCTATGGATTCCTTAAAGGTCCATGAGGAGTAGGGAGAGTGATTGGTTGAGCCATATCACTTGGAGGGGTGAAGGAGAAGAGCAAAGGTCTCTAGCCTAGAGAGGTTTAGACAAGAAAGTGCAAAAGCTAATCACTTGGCAACATAACACTCATAAAATTGATCTTATTAATTCATGAGTCAAACACCTCAATTTATAGGAGAGAGGGATGAACATTTTGGAGCCAAAATTTGAATATTCAAAATAAAACTCTCCAATGAGAAGGTGCCATGTGGAGTCATGCTTTCCATGCTTAGCTCACACCTTTCATACTAAATCCTCTCCACTCCTACCCTAGACGTTTTAGGGTTACATTGGGCTCAAAGAAGCCCAACTGTTACCCTAACTAGTCACGTTTAACCCTAACTAGACCTATTTTACTATTGACCCAAATACAAGCCCAAAAGCCTATGCTACTTAACCCAAATAGTCACGTTTATTATTTGTAGTTGTTTCAAGATTTATTTATGTGTATTAAATTCATTGAAAAATAACTCATTTAAAAAACAAAAAAAATAAAATTAACAGGAATTTAGAAAATTATTGAAAGTAATGGAAGTTTGAAAAATTATGAAAGTGACGGAGGTTTGGAAAACCCCTCGAAATGATAGAGGTTTGGAAAATCCCTAGAAGAGACGGGGTTTACAAAACTATTGAAATATATTGTTATTCCAGAGGTTAGTAAAAACCATGGGTAATCCATTAATGACGTTGGATCTTCAAAGAGAAAAAAAAACTACAGGTAACACACTTAACAAAGATTAAAATTGCCGAAAACACTAAATATAATCTTCATTAAAAATATTTTTTTAGTGTTGAGCTTTTAAAATATTTAAAATTTAAATTTTCCTATGTTCCCTTTCTCTTGCTTTCTTTCACTCGTATCTTACATTTTCTTTTTTTTTATCGGCAAAGAATAAAATTAAATTTAAAAGAGACACTTTAGGGGTGTCCCAACCCTCTTTCGTTCCATGTAGTTATAACTCAAAATTTTACTTTATTTTTTTTTAAAGTCATGTTTACCTTCATTTAATGAAATTACTTATCTTTTCATCTTATTTTCTTTTACATTTTCTTTCTTATATATTAAAATTTTATTTTAAATATATTTTTTAATTATATATTGTCACAATATTTCATAAAAACTACTCGATTTATTTAAATATTTATATAGATGTACATAATTAACTTACCATCATTTTGTTATTTAAGAAATTCTTATTCATTATTCAATGTGTTTGTACTTGAGTTTATCAGGTTGAATTGATTTTTAAGATTCATGTCATTAGAAATCAAGTAACATGAGTTTAAAACTTTAGAACCTTCATATAAAGAGTATTGGCTTGAGTTTGTAACAAATTGAACAAAATATTTACTTATAAAAAAGTCTATAGTATATCATAAACGATAAATAATTGTATATGAAAGTTACATTTTGTATTTAGACATATTTATTAACTTGGCATGGTATTGCATTAGACTTAGTATCTTTTATGTTATTATTGTCAAAAGAACCACTAATGGTGTTGTTGCCAATAACACTTCTTGGGTACGATATTGCACAACTATATTTCTTAAAAAAATCTTACTACAATAAAAATTAAATTTTGTTAAAGAAAAAATAATTATGAAATCAATTAAGATAAATCATTATGGTAATACCTGCCATATTATCATTCTCGTGGGCCAATTTCTCAGTAAGTGTCATTTTTCTTTTGGTTCTTGCATTTTGTGTATCATTTGATAAATTTTTGAAAAAAAATTTGCAAGAAAGTTGAAGTTAATTGAATGCTCGAAATAGACATTGTATTTAGAAAAAAAAAAGTTGTTTTAAACAAAAACAATTAAATAAAGGAACATAACTAAGATTTAACTAAGATTACATTTGGAATATATCCAAATTCACTTGCATCTATAGTCAAATTTCTACACTCAGTATTCATTGCAAATAACAAAGGCACGAATATATTCATAGTAATCAAAATTTTACCTGTCATG
Organism: Phaseolus vulgaris; assembly: GCF_000499845.2. Classification (NCBI taxonomy): domain Eukaryota; kingdom Viridiplantae; phylum Streptophyta; class Magnoliopsida; order Fabales; family Fabaceae; genus Phaseolus; species Phaseolus vulgaris. The sequence goes on from NC_023759.2 coordinate 22,791,666, forward strand.
TGTACATTTATGCTATGAAAATTTTCATAGTGAACCATATGCTTTTGGGTTGTACCAATGTAATTGAATTGGTTCACTACAAAAAAAATTGATTTACCTACGGATCAAATCCGTATGTAACAACAAAAATCCGTAGGTAAATCAGCATTACCTACGGATTTCTCACAGAAAAAATTCGTATGTAATGTTGGTGTCAGTAATTTATCTACGAAATATGAACCCGTGGGTAACAGCAGTCCGTGGGTAATACCCATGAACAAAAGTCTGTAGGTAATACCCAGGAACAACAGTTCGTAGGTAATACCCAGGAACAACAGTCCGTATGTAATACCCACGGATAGCGGTCCGTATGTAATACCCACGAACAACAGTCCGTAGGTAATACCCACGAACAACAGTACATAGGTAATACCCACGAACAACAGTCCATAGGTAATTCCCATGCACAACAGTCCGTAGGTAAATCTGTAGGTACATCCATGAAAATGTCTATTCATGCATTTAAATGAATGCCTTTTTTAAAACCTGTATAATTTAACATATCAAACACATTTAATTTCAAATTTAAACATAACATAATTGAAGTCTCATCATATGAAAGATAACATTATATAAAAGTCAAGTCCACTTGAAACATCTAAAAATCCAAACAAACTTGAAACATAACTAAAGATCCTAATTTAAAAGTCAAGTGAACTTGTAATGCAATTTGTTGTTAAAAAAAACTACAAACATAATCCTAATCCTAATAGTCTGCATAATCATTATCGTCATCTTGTTGCGTAGGTGTTTCCTTTCGCCTTGGTGGTTCTTGTGGTGATAGTACTTGTTGAGATTGTTGTGCAACGAAACTTTGTGCTTTGGGAGGAAGGAAAGGAAGAATGATACTAACCAATGATTTCACATGCTCGGTGAGTTTATCATTGTGTTTCTTATAATTTCAGACTTCTTCCTTTAACAACAAAACGCTTGGTGAATCCTCAGAGAAAGTCGAAGGTTGATTATAGGTGAGAGTATTACCACGTTTAAAGTTATGAGCCAAGTCTTCAACCTCGTAGATTCGACCTTTCTTCTTGCCACCTGCTCCAAGAAGCCAACTTTCAACTCTAATTTTGTCTTCCTCTGCAGAATCTATGGGGGATGATCCAGATTCTGATCTACAAACCTCTGATCTGACTTGGGAAAGTCTACTATGAAATTCTTCCTATTATTGATACACAAAAATAATGTCATATGTACAATATATAACTAAAATAAAGAAAAATAATAACAAAATACAACTCACGTGTGAACGTCTCGATCTTTCATCAAAAAATTCACCATTACTTTTTCGTATATGAGTCTGCATAAATACCTCATCAATATATGCAGGACGACCCAGCTGTTTTGCCTATAAACAACACACATAAATAATATTATTCTTATGCAAAACAATATCATCCAACTTTTTAAACTTGATATAATCCAATGTAGTATTATCAAATATCTAACCTTCAAACATTGTATAATAGAATAATATGTAATCATAAAACATAATTCAAAACCAATTACAAAAATATCCAATGCAACTTATATGTTTTGTGAATACATATGTAATCATAAAACATAATTCAAAACCATGTACAAACAAATTCCAATGCAACTTATATGTTTCGTGAATACATACCATGCGATTGGCATGCTCATGTGTATTAATGGAGCCACCTGTGTGTAAAGAACCACCTGTGTCAGATGTTCGGTTTTTTTGGTTTTGAATACACTTGGAACGAAAGTCAGGTGAATTCCACTGGGATAGCAAAGAAGTCCACACATCATCAAACATCCAAATAGGCTTTTTCCCATTTGTTCTAGCTTCCATGAACATTTAAGATAACCTATGTGCAACTTTTGAGTGGAATTTTTTTTAATCCTTTTCTCATCTTCAGGTTTCCAACAGACTTTTTTCTATGTAAACACAAAATTTATGGTTAAAAATGTGTAGAATTTTTTAATACAACACTTTAAAGAAATAATAATTGAGAATTCAATTATGAAAAATGTTCAGTACCAAAAGAAATGGACATTTTAATTAAATGCATCAAGTCTAATATAACAAGTATTGTGGATATTAAATATAAGAAGAAATACTTTAAAACGTTTGAAGAAGATTTTTCTGTCTTCATCAGTCATTGAACCCCATGTAAGCCATGGCTGCCAATATTGTTGTTTAATGATGAATGTGATTGCCTGTGATGCAACCCTACATGACCATAAGGTGAAATCATAGGAAGAGAATGACCAACTGAGAAAGTGTCATCCTCAATGTTTGATTTTGCATCACCTCTATCAGGATAAATCTGTGCACCTTCCCCAATAGCACAATCATTGATTGTAGAAGGCACTGATAGCGGTGAGGGTGTTGATAATGGTGTAACCTTTGGCAACGGTGATGGTACTGATGATGTTGAGGGTCCTGTACCTGATGGATAAGGCGTTGATGCCACAATTGGGGTTGGGGAAGATGTGTTGGGAGAAATGTCTCTTCTTAATTGAGAGGGTATGTTTGCAATCCTAGGACACGGGAAAGATGTAGCTGTAGGTACAACATTTTCTGAGATAGGTGTGAGACTTGGGGTAGGAGATGTATGTGCAGGAGTTGGGGATGGGGAAGGTACATGTGCAATAGGTGCATTTGGTTGGGGTGGGATATTTACTTTAAGCACATATCGTGGCCTTTTACGCTTCATTACCCTTTTCCCCTTATTTTGATTAGATAAGTAAGGTTTTTGTTGGCTACATCCTCCTGAAGACATCTATAACAAAAGAATTATATTATCAATTATAAATGAAAGGAACATACTGCAATTAAAAACACACAACATAATGAAAATTTCCTTCACAGAAGAATCATTATGTTATTACATAAACAAGAAAATAGCAACACTAACAATTACATAATGTATTCATAACACAAAATTTAATCATCATCAAATTCATGTTCTTTATTGTCTGCTTCTGAATCATTTCATTTGAGTTGCCTATCTTCACTATCCTCTTCAGTATAATCATCTTCAGTGTCCCCATTTTCACTATCTTCAAACTCATCTTCACTGTCCTCTTCTTGAAAATCTTGAAATTCATTATCTTCTTCCACTTCTTTAACATGAATCTACGAATGTTGGAATCCCGAAATACCTTCAACTTCAATTACTTCATTTACATGTGACATTTCATCTATTTGGTAAGGAACCTCATCTTCCATATCAAGAGATTCAATGCGACCTCTAGGCTTTGTTTTAATTGCAACACACCAACATTTTTTGTTCTTTCTTGATGTTGGATAGGGGACATAATATACTTGTCTTACATTATGTGCAAGGATAAATGGATCAAAGGGTAAATACCTTTTCTCCATGTGAATGTCCACAATTCCATATTTAGGATCCACTATTGTACCTCTATGTGATGGATCAAACCACTGACAATAAAATACCACCACTTTCTTTGGGGAGCTCGAAGAATTGTACTCTAGCTCATATATGTGTTCAATGATTCCATAGTGTTCCGTCCGGTTGACCGGGACGTCTTCGTGCACGACCTCAATCGTCAGCTGGGGTCGTTTGGCCATTACAATCCTTGGCACCTCTTCCGCCCACGCCCCTTTGGCCTTCTCTAACCTGTGATATGTGCCACGGGCTCTGCCTCTATCCACTTAGTGAAGTATTCGATGGCGACGATCAGATACTTCATCTGCCTGATTGCCAGTGGGAAAGGGCCCAGGATGTCAATTCCCCATGTGTGGAAGGGCCACGGGCTGTATATGGACCGCAACTCTTCTGGCGGCGCCTTGTGCCAGTCGGCGTGCTTTTGGCATTGCTTACACCGCTGGGCCCAGGATGTCAATTCCCCATGTGTGCCGTGCGCGTATTACCTTGGAGGCTAAGGACCTTCCTCCTACATGGCTTCCGCAGATGCCTTCGTGTAGCTCCGCCATTATCCTGGTGCACTCATCGCCACTGACGCATGTTAGGATAGGGTGAGTGAAACCGTGCTTGAACAGCACCCCATCCACCAAAGTATATCTTGCGGCATTTCTTTTGATTTTCTTACCCTCTTCAGGGTCCACTGAAAGAGCCCCATCCGCCAGGTATCGTTTATAGGGCGTCATCCAGGTGTCTCCCTTGGACAGGACACAGACCTGCATCTGCTCTTCCTCAGACACACCCGCGTATATACTGATGCGGGGCGCCCTCTGCGTATCTTGGGTCAAAGAGGAGTGACTCCTCGGCCTTCCCCTTGATGCATAAATCTGGAGGACATCCACCCTGTTGTCTTCCACGAATCGACGCGGAGCTTTGAGAGTCTCCTGGATCACTGTCCTCTGTCTACCCCCCTTGCCTGAGCTGGCCAGCTTTGCGAGCAGGTCAGCTCTGGCATTCTGCTCCCTCAGGACGTGTATTAACTCAAGAGCGTTGAACGCCCCTCTCAACAACTGGACGTATTTTAGATACGCCGCCATCTGTGGGTCCTTCGCCTGGAACTCACCCGACACCTGCCCCGTAATCAACTGGGAGTCGCTCTTCACTAGGAGGTTCTGTGCGCCCATCTCCTTGGCCAAGAGCATTCCTGCAATCAGGGCTTCATATTCTGCTTGATTGTTACTTGCCTTGAAGGCAAAACGCAAGGCCTGCTCGATCAGTATGCCGTCGGGTCCTTCCAGCACTATTCCCGCACCACTCCCTTGCTGGTTTGAGGAGCCATCAACCGAGAGCAGCCACTGTGAACTCGCTTCCACCTCTTGCTCACCTCCGGGCGAGAGTTCTGCTACAAAATCCGCGTACACCTGCCCTTTGATGGATCCTCTAGGCTCGTACTGTATGTCGAATTCTGACAGTTCCACTGCCCAGCGTACCATTCTTCCTGCCACATCGGGTTTCTGCAGCACCTTCTGTATAGGGAGGTTGGTCATCACCACCACCGTAAAACTGTGGAAGTAATGACGGAGCCTCCTAGCCGAGAACACTACCGCCAGCGCCGCCTTCTCCAGTGCTTGGTACCTTGTCTCAGCCCCCTGTAAGGCCTTGCTTACAAAGTAGATGGGCTTCTGACTCTGGTCCTGCTCTTGGACCAACACAGAACTGATGGCCCGCTCCGTTACAGTAAAATACAAACGGAGGGGCACGCCCGTTACCGGCTTGCAGAGAACCGGAGGCGTCGCCAGGTACTCCTTCAGCTTAACGAAAGCCGCTTCACATTCCTCAGTCCATGCAAAGCGACTGTTTCTCTTGAGGCACTTGAAGTACGGGTGCCCCTTTTCTCCTCCGGCGGAAACAAACCTCGAGAGCGCCGCCATCCGCCCTGTCAACTGTTGCACCTCCTTTACCGATGTCGGACTCCGCTTGGCGATAATAGCCGCACATTTGTCGGGGTTCGCCTCTATCCCCCTCTCGGTGAGCAGAAAACCCAAGAATTTACCGGCCTCTACCCCGAAAACACACTTCTCGGGGTTCAACTTGAGGCGGTATTTGGATATTGTGTTGAACAACTCCTCCAAGTCTGCCATGTGCTGCACCCTGTTCTGCGACGCCACCACCATGTCGTCTACATAAGCGTATACGTTCCTCCCAAGCATTGGCGCCAGGACCTTGTCCATTAACCTCTGGTACGTGGCGCCCGCATTTTTGAGCCCGAAGGGCATCACCTTATAGCAATAACTGCATGTTTCAGTCATGAACGCAGTCTTGCTCTCGTCTCTTGGGTGCATCTTGATTTGGTTGTACCCTGAGAAGGCGTCCAGGAAGCTTAATACCTTGCTGCCGGACGCGCTGTCCACTAAGGCGTCGATGCTGGGCAACGGATAGGAATCCTTTGGGCACGCCTTGTTCAGGTCCGTGAAGTCAACGCACATTCTCCACTTTCCGCTCGCCTTTTTCACCAAGACGACGTTGGCGAGCCACTCAGGGTACTGAATCTCCCTAATGTGGCCAGCACTCAGCAGCTTCTGCGTTTCGTCTTTCACCACCTGTTGTCGCTCCTCATTGAACTTCCTCCTTCTCTGACGCACGGGGCGGACCGTGGCGTCCATGCTGAGGTGGTGACACAGGAAATCGGAGTCAATGCCCGACATATCCGAGGTGGACCATGCGAAGGCATCCAGGTGGCGCGAAATCACTTCTGCCACCCCTTCCTGTTCCTCTGGACTTAGCGAACTTCCTAACTTGAAAGCTTTGCCGCCAATCTCCCTTTCTATGGCGTTAGCTGCAGGTTGCTCCCTACTATCATCCTCGACGGGCGCCGCTTCTTCTACGGGCGCCGCTTCTTCGGCGGGCACCGCCTCTTCTACGGGCGCCTCCTCCATTGGCACATATGCTTCGGGCATCGCCCTCTCTGCTATGGCCTCTTCAGACGTCAGCCCAGCGGGCGTCGCCTCAATCATCGTTGCGTCCGCGCTCGGCGGACGTTCGTACACCATGAATACGCCTCTCTTCGTCTTCAGGCTGTTTTCGTAGCATTTCCTCGCCTCCTCCTGGTCTGATCTGATGACTATCACCCGACCGCTGAGGTCTGGTAGCTTCATCTTCATGTGACGGGTGGAGGACACTGTGCTTAAACGGTTTAACGCCGGTCTGCCCAACAAAATATTGTAGGCAGAATTAGCGTTCACGACGAGGTACCGGATACTCTCGGTGCGGGAGGCCTCTCCGTCTGTGAACATAGTCCTCAACTCCAGGTACCCCCGGACTTCTACCTGGTTATCCCCGAACCCATACAAACATCCTGTATAGGGACTCAGCAGATCGGGGGACAACCGTAACTTGTTAAAGGTCGACAGAAACATGACGTTTGCCGAACTTCCTTGATCAACAAGCACTCTGTGAACCTTCCTTCCGGCCGTGACAACAGAGATGACAACGGGATCGTTGTCGTGGGGTACCACATCTCGGAGGTCTCTTCGTGTGAACACGATATCTGACTCCCATGGCTCCCCCGAGAGCCTCTCTTCAACTGAATTTACCCCCCTCGCGTATTTCTTCCGCTGGGAGGCGGTGGGCCCTCCGCCAGAGAAACCTCCAGCAATGGTATGGACCTCGCCAAGCACTGGCATCTCGTGCGCTGGTTCATCTGCCGGCGGCGGCGAAGCGGTGGTCGTTGTGGGATCTGTGACATAGTCTTTCAAAAATCCAGTCCTCACCAGCTCGTCTAGCTGGTAGCCCAACGACAGACAATTATCAATTTGGTGTCCGAACGCCTCGTGGAATTCGCACCAAGAGTCTTTACGGGGCCCTAACACCTTGTCGGTCTTCGCCGGTCGCCTCAGCCTCTCGGCTATGTTGGGTATGGCGATCAAATCCTTCAACTCAACCACGAAGTTGTACCTCGCCGGTCTTGCTCTTTCTCTGGCGGGGCGTTGGCCTCTTGTTGGGCCCCGGGACTGGGGCTTTCTGGCCTCGTAGGGGCGTCTCGCCTCTGGTTTCTTTCTTCCCGTCGTGGTCTCATTGACTCGGACGGGTTGAACTCGCATTGGTCCCCTCGGACGTGAGGGTACGGCGCTGGTGCGCTTCACACATACCTCCCCTTCCGAAGCAATATGCTCTACCGCCCTACGCCGTAATTCAGCGAAGGTCCTAGGGCGATTGCGGATAATAGATTCTCCAAAGGGGTCGGGGCATACGCCTTTCACAAATGCGTACACGATCATAGGCTCCTCTGTTGTACCAACCTTCACGACCTGGGCCCCGAAGCGATTGATATACTCCTTCAGGGTCTCCCCCTGATACTGCTTCACATCAAACAGATCGTAAGAGACCGGCGGCGGGGCCTTGTTGTCCAAGTACTGTTCTCTGAATAACCGCGACAATTGGCGGAAAGATGTGATATGGCCCTCGGGGAGGCTAATGAACCAGTCCATAGCCATCCCGGTCAGGGTGCTCGTGAAGAGCTTGCACTTGGCAGCATCAGAACCGCCTATCAGGACCATCTGTGTGTGAAATGCAGCAAGGTGCGTCTCTGGGTCCTCCATCCCAGTGAAGATTACCTTGGGTCCCGCGAACGTGTTCGGGATCGCTGCATCTAGGATCTCCTGCGAGAAAGGAGTGGAAAACTCCCTTGGTGGGGAATGGTTCTCCGTCTCGTCCTGTCCAGGCCGCCTACGATCGTTTCTCAGGCCCTGGCGCAACTCCTCATTCGCACGGTGGAGCTCTTCGTTCCGCTCGTGCGAGGCATCGAGGTCTGCCTGCATGCGCTCTTGTTCCAGTTTCGAATCCGCCATGTCTTGCTGCAGCCCCCTCATTATCTCCAAGACCTGTTGCATGGATAGGTCTGCTGGGGCTGCGCGTGCCGATCTCCGTCTGGTGGGGGCCATTGTCACTCCAATCTCCTTCAACGTTACTATAACTTGATAAACCTTCTCGAACTTGTGATGGGACTGATGTTTTTTATCGGCCCCACGGTGGGCGCCAAATGTTCCGTCCGGTTAACCGGGACGTCTTCGTGCACGACCTCAATCGTCAGCTGGGGTCTCCTTCCCGCTGGTTGCCCGCAGATTCCTGCAAAAAAGAGGACAAAGAGGCGCCCTAGTGGCTGTGTGCACTCCGACGCTCAAGTCAGCCAGCAAGAAACACCAAAAAACTGTCCACCCACGTATCTGAGCACCGCATGTGGCACTCTGAAGGTGGTAAAAGAACTGTGTATATGTGTGTGTGTTGTCTCCTTCAGGCAAAAATATTCTCCAGTCACTTGTACGTAATCTTAAAGCACGGGCAAGCAACCAGAGAGTTTCTCGTAAATTTGCCAAAGGTTCTGATCCGATCGGTCATTGGTAGTCGATGACGTCAGCATCAGAGAACCACGTGGACCACTCGCAAGGTGACACGTGGACCAGGTGGCAGAGAGGTCAGGGGGACGATCGCCAAGAGAGGTGATCGGTGGTCAGTAACCAAGTTACCACCGGCAGATCAGGCGGCAGAGAGGTCGGGGGATAGATCACCCAGAATGGTGATCGGTGGTCAGTAGCCAAGTGACCACCAGCAGATCAGTTCTTAGACTCGCGCCTGGAGGCAGAGCGCGATAAGCGAATAAACACTGATCAGTCATCGGGTGTACTGTCATCGGGGTCTCGTGTTACACGCAGTTAAACTGGGACTGAGACTCCCAGCGAGAGCGTTACGCATGGACCTCGCATGAACACACCTCAAGGAATCATGCACGAGAGTGGCCTGAGGGAACTAGTAAGCCAGTCGGTGATTGGTGATTCCCTCAACCCATTACGTGCGTGGCATCGTGAAGGGTAAGTCGCCTACACAGAGAGTAACGTTTGGTGAGTGTGCCTAGACCAGCCACACCCGACGTTCTCCTAAGAGTACGCGATTTACCCAGATAAGAGAAGCATCCCAAGTTACTCCGCAAGGGCGTAACTTAGGCAGATGAAGAGAGGCGCTAGAGCCCTTCCAGTAAGTGACACGTGTGTGGTTAGATGTGAGTTGCAGGCCTCCACGTGTCATCATCTGAGAGGGGTGCGGTCCAGACAAAAGAGCACTCCGTACACTAAAGGTACAGACAGGCGCAGCCAAGCACAGACATGCGCAGACTCTCACGCTCCCCATTGCTGATTCTGAAGGTACGCTTTCTCTGAAAAGCATAACAGGGTTCTGACACATGCCAGAAAAGCATAATAGAATTCTGTTATGCCCAGAAGCAGGGAAAGAGAGATAAAAGAGAGGATCAGAGTGAGAGTGCGGGAGGAGAAAAAAGAGAGACGAAAAACAGAGTGCAAGTTTTTTCTCACACACGCATTACTAGTTTCCAGTTTCTGGTGGTTCTGTTGGACTAACTTGATCGTCGGAGTGCAAATGGCTGCTAGAGGCGCCGTCTGTGTGTTTTGCAGGTCACATTTGAAGGTTTCTGAGAGAAAGTTCGGAGGGTGATTCTGCAGGAGACGCAGTCATGTAGACAGGGCAGAGAGTGCCACGAAGCGATTCCTCCACGTTCGAGTTGCCGGCGGGATCATTTGGCGCCCACCGTGGGGCCCGAGTGAATCGTTGTCCCATATATACCACAGTTTTAAAGCTTACCAGAGTTTAATCAGTTCTTTGATAGAGAAGATGCCTAGGAACAGACAACCATCGCCTGCTCCATCCGCTGATGAAGGAGCTGTGACAATGGCGCAGGTCCTGGAAATGGTGCGCACGCTGCAGGACAACGCTGCAGCGTCGAAAGTTGAACAAGAAAGGATGCAGACGGAGTTGGCCGCGTCGCAAAGCAGGAACGATGAGCTGAATCGTGTCAACGAAGAGTTGAGAAGGACGCTGCAGGCGCAGAGGGAGCACGTTGTTGACGAAAGGGTGTCTAGGCAGCCCTCACCTCCAAGGGCATTTCCCATGCCATTCTCCCCTGAGATCATGGGAACCATGGTGCCTCCCAACCTGGTGGGGGTAAAAGCGTCGTTCAAAGGGGTAGAAGACCCGGAGGCACATCTGACGGCATTCCACACCCAAATGATGTTGTTGGGGGCTCAGACGCTGTGTACTGCAAGATGTTCATGAGCACATTGAGCGGAATCGCCATGGAGTGGTTCGTGAGTTTACCAGAAGGGCATATCACGTCTTTCTCTCAGTTCTCGAAGCTCTTCACTGAACAATACATCGTCAACAAGGCACCTGCAGTGGTGTCCTACGATCTGTTCGACGTGCGCCAGTACCAAGGTGAGTCGCTGAAGGACTACCTCAACCGCTTTGGGGCACAAGTGGTTAGACTGCCCAGCAAAGATGAAGATATGCTGGTGCACGCGTTTAAGAAGGGTGTGCTGCCTGGCCCTTTCAGCGAGTCTCTCATCAGGAGCCATCCCAGCACCTTTGCAGAGATTCGACGACGTGCGGTGGCGCACATAGTGGCAGAAACAGAGGTTTCTGAGAAGAGGGGAAGTGCTGCACCACCCAGACCGCGTGGAGGGCAAGGAAAGCCACAGCAAGCAAGGGTGCATGAGGCCAAAGAGGGGAAGAAGGTGCGGGAAAAACCTCGTCCCTATGCACCAGGCAAAGACCAGAGCAAGGGGCGTGCAAGGGAGAATAACGCACCCCCGAGATACAACTTCATGGTGGGATTGGCGGATCTCATCGCCCTTCCTGCCGTAGCAGCAAGACTACGAGTACCAGAGAAGACAGATAAGGTACTTGGAAGGAAGAAGGATGAATGGTGTGAGTTTCATCAGGCCTTTGGCCATACACTTCATTCCTGTTTGGCGCTGGGACACCAACTGGCAGGGTTGGTGAAGTCTGGTTTTCTAGCAGATTACCTGCGTGAGCCACAGGGTGATCGCGCGTCAGGATCCCAAACTGGAGAGCAACAGCATGAAGTCCCTGTGCATGGGGAAGTGCAGACGATCGCTGGAGGCTTCTCTGGTGGGGGATGCACAGCTTCACAAAGAAGGAGATACACTCGATCTATGATGGCGGTAGATGCAGCGAATGAGAGTCATTACCCTGAGGTGGACATTATCTTCAGGAAAGCTGACCTACGGGACGTTGTCCCGCACGACAACGACCCTGTGGTCATTTCTCTCATCACAGCAGGAAGACGGGTGCATAGAGTACTCGTAGATCAAGGAAGTTCGGCGGATGTCATGTTCTGGCCAACATTCAACAAGCTACAGTTGTCCCCTGATCAGTTAAGACCGTATACTGGTTGTCTCTACGGTTTTGCAGGGGATCAGGTAGAAGTGCGGGGATACATCGAGCTGAGGACAACGTTCACTGACGGAACGACAGCCCGCACGGAAAAGATAAAGTACCTGGTGGTGAATGCCCCTTCTGCGTACAATGTCCTGTTGGGGAGGCCAACGCTCAATAGACTGGGCGCAATACCATCGACAAGGCATATGAAGTTGAAGCTGCCGTCGATGGAAGGGACCGTGATAACCATCAAGTCGGATCAGGCTGAGGCAAGACGCTGTTATGAAAACAGCTTGAAGCAAAAAAGAAGTGTGTGCCATGTCACCACAAAACCACCACCAGGCGTGCGCGAAGAGCGATTGGCGGTCAGGGAGACACAAGGCGCTCAGAGGATGGAGAACGCTGCGGTGGGGGGCTCCCAGGTGGCCCAAGTTGAGGAAGAAGAGGAAGGCACGATCACTCCTCGCGAGTCAGGGATCGCGAGAGCGGTCATAGCCAGTGAGAGAAGGCCCCACCCAGCTGAAGGGTGGGTCGAAGTGGACATCAGGGGAAGAAAATTCAAGTTGGGGGGATCCCTCATTGAAGAAGAGCGAAGGCTGATCATGGGTGTGATTGAGAAGCACATGAATGCCTTTGCATGGTCAGCATCCGACATGCCAGGAATCGACCCCGATTTCCTCTGCCATCGTCTATCGATGGACCCCATGGTTCGACCGGTGCGGCAGAGGAGAAGGAAATTCAACGAGGAGAAGAGGAAGGTGATCCACGACGAAGCGCAAAAGCTCCTTGTCGCAGGGCATATCAGAGAAATCCAGTACCCCGAGTGGCTAGCGAATGTGGTACTGGTGCAGAAGGCAAGCGGCAAGTGGAGAATGTGCGTGGACTTCACTGACCTCAACAAGGCGTGCCCCAAGGATTCTTACCCCCTACCCAGTATAGATGCTCTAGTTGATAGCGCCTCGGGGGGAAAGCTACTCAGCTTCTTGGACGCTTTCTCAGGGTATAACCAGATCAGGATGCACCCAATGGACGAATGCAAGACCGCGTTTATGACGGAAGGGTCTTGCTATTGCTACAAGGTCATGCCATTTGGGTTGAAGAATGCGGGGGCTACCTACCAGAGGCTCATGGATAGGGTGCTCTCGCCCATGCTGGGAAGGAACGTACACGCCTATGTAGATGACATGGTGGTTACGTCCCAAGAGAAGAAGCATCATGCAGCTGATCTAGAAGAGCTATTCACCACCATTGCCAAGTACAGGCTGAAGCTCAACCCTGAGAAATGCATATTCGGTGTGGAGGCTGGGAAGTTCTTGGGTTTCCTCTTAACAGAGCGGGGAATCGAAGCTAACCCGGAGAAGTGCGCAGCAATCGTGGCAATGAGGAGCCCGACGACGGTAAAGGAAGTGCAGCAGCTCACCGGTCGCTTGGCAGCCTTGTCCCGGATTATGTCTGCTGGAGGGGAGAAAGGTCACCCATACTTCCAGTGTCTCAAGCGCAACAGCAGATTTCTCTGGATGCAGGAGTGCGAGGAGACCTTCATTAGGTTGAAGGGGTATCTGGCAAGCCCACCAGTCTTGCGAAAGCCCCAGGTAGGCATCCCTCTTCGTCTATACTTTGCTGTTACGGAGAGGGTAGTCAGTTCAGTCCTGGTGCAAGAGCAGGACCAGGCCCAGAGGCCTGTTTACTTCGTGAGTAAGGTGCTGCAAGGCCCTGAAACAAGGTACCAGGCCCTCGAGAAGGCTGCTCTGGCGGTGGTATTCTCAGCCAGAAGACTCAGGCATTATTTCCACAGCTTCACAGTGGTGGTGATGACTGATCTGCCTATCCAGAATGTATTGAAGAAACCTGATGTGGCAGGAAGGATGGTCAAATGGGCAGTAGAATTGTCAGAATTTGACATTCAGTACGAGCCCCGAGGACCGATCAAGGGGCAGGTGTTCGCGGACTTTGTAGTCGAGCTATCATCAATCGCGACACCTGCAGAAGGGCTAGATTTCCGATGGGTGTTATCGGTGGATGGCTCCTCTAATCAGCAGGGAAGCGGCGCTGGAGTCATCCTGGAAGGACCAAACGGGGTACTGATCGAGCAGTCCCTCCGTTTTGCCTTCAAAGCTAGCAACAATCAGGCGGAGTATGAGGCCCTGATCGCAGGAATGTTGCTAGCAAGGGAAATGGAAGCAAGAAGTCTGCTGGCCAAGAGCGATTCGTTACTGGTCACTGGGCAGGTTACGGGGGAGTTCCAAGCAAAAGATCCCCAGATGGCAGCCTACCTGGAGTATGTGTGATGGCATCATGTGTTCTTCTTGAATCAAAGTAGTGAAAAATGGGGCGGAAGCAATGGGTGAGTGAAACAAAGCCCTCCTAGGAGTTGTGATGGCTTTGAAGGTGCATGATGAGTATGGATTAGAGAGGTTCGGCCAGCTCTATGAAGAAAGGTGAAGGGAGTGAAGTTTATAGCCTAGATTTCTAGGAGAAGTAAAGCTAGTGCACAAAATGGGCAGCATAACAATACTCAAATAAACTTGTTAAATACAAAGAGATAGCCTTCCTATTTATAGGCTATTTGGGCTTAAATGTTAAGCTACATTTCTAAGGAAAAGAAAACCAAAATTAAATCTAAATTCTAAGCCATGTGCCATGCAATGACCGGCCACACAACCCTAGGTTCTAGAAGGTTTCCTTCACAAAGTTCTTTCTACACTACCTATCTTACTAAGTACCCCTAATGGGCCTTTTATGCAACAAAGCCTCTTCTCTCCCAAACCGTAGCTTTGGCCCTTGTGTGTGTGAAGCTAGACGGTCTAGGACTCTTCATAGATGCTCCTCATGTAGCCTTGGCCTAGACGCTCCTCATCATGGCTAGTTGCTCCCTTTGTAAGGCTAGACGCTCCTTGTGAGGCTAGACGCTCCTTTTGGAAGGCTAGACGGTCTTGGTCTTGGAAGCTTGGCTTTCATAGTGTGGTGAGCTTGGGCCTTCCTCCATCATCCCCTCCCTCTTGAAAAGGATTTGTCCTCAAATCCAAGGCTTTACTTAGGGGGTGGTTGTGGCTGGATGGTGTCCATCATCTCCTCCGGCTTTTGAGAAGATCTATCCTCAGACCTTCAGGCTTGATCTCGGATAGCAGCATCTTGTTTCTTCAAAGCTTGTCCTCCTGGATCAAACGTCCACCTATAGAAATAATCAAATAAAGCATAGGTGTTAGTTTGCAAATTAATTACTAGGTTGCCATTGTTGTTTGTCTTTTGGTGTTGGCAACCTTGGACAAGATTTCTTTTTTAAGGGTTGTGTGTGGCCTCTAATCATCTTTTGTATTTTAAAATGGTCATTTGTGGTTACCTTCTCTTGAGGCATAAATCCTATAGGAGATGGTAACAACTTAAAAGAAGAAAGATGATTGAGCACACACATAACTTTAAAAGTAGAAGTAGTTTTGTGAACTACTTGATGGTATGTTTGCTCATCTCTAAAATTGTGTGTGCACTTCATGATTATTCTAGGCATAATAGAAAGAGCTATATTTTTAAAAATATTTTGACCATGCGTTTGAGGATGATAAGCATTTAAAGTGTGCAACTTAGTTGCAAGTTTTCCAAAGGAAATCCTTAAATCATGGTTTGCGAAAGTTGGAGCTCTATTCAATACTATGCTTGAAAATAAACCATGAAGATGTATCACTTCTCTAGAGAATAGTTTATCCATAACCATGAAGATTGAATTAAAACCTTTTGTTGTCCTAGGGAGTTTTAAAATGAAATTTGTATCTTCCCAAGGACCATTTGCAAAAGGTGAAGGAGTATAGAGTTCATGAGACTTTACTTTAGGTGTAATTTGAAAACATGAGTTGTACTTAAAGTAATGTCTTTGAACCTCTTTTCTCATGGGTGACAAAAGGTTTCCTCTTAAAAGCTCTAGCGTTTGATCAACTTTCTTTTGTCCCATGAGTTCTCCTTCTTGATCTATGCAAGCTTCTTGTAAGGACTTTTCTTTTGTGCTCATGCTTGCAAGTGTTCCTTTACAAAAGGAAAGGCTAGGTTGTTCAACAAGAAACATGTTTGTAAAGGTATTTTCAATATGCTTGACTTGTTGAATGACCTTGTGGGAAGGAACACTATTCTCCCACGCCTTTTGTTTCCCAAAATTTTTTTCTTTTTCTATTTTTTCTTCATCCCTTTTGTGTTTCATTTGTATTTGGTCTTTTACCACTTGGGAATGTGGTAAAGGGCTAAGTACAAACCTTTTATGCTTGTGGATAAAAGAAATCTCGTTAGTTAGACCATTATGTGAGGTTTTCTTATCAAATTGCCATGGTCTACCTAATAAGATGTGGCAAGCTTCCATAGGTACTACATCACATAAAACATTGTCTTTGTAGTTGCCTATAGAAAACTCGATTTCCACTTGTTTGTCTACACGTAGTTCTCCATCCTCATTGATCCATTGTAAATTGTAAGGTTGTGGATGAGGAACTACTTGTAGTTGTAATTTTTCAATCAATCTAGTGCTACAACAATTGCAGCATGACCCACCATCCACAATAAGAGAGCATATATTTTCTAAAACATTGCATCTAGTATGAAAAATGTTCTCTCGTTGTGTCTCAATGGGTGCACTAGGTTGATTGTGGAGGATTCTTTGAATCATCAATAAGTCCCCCTCCAAAGGATTTATCCTTTCTCCTTCCCCTTTTTCTTGGGTACTAGGTTCATCTTCACCACTTGTGTATTCATCTTTTCCTTTTAAAAACAAAATTCTTTGGTTTGGACATTGTGCTTGCACATGTCCTCTTCCAAAACATTTAAAACATTTGGTGTCCCTAGCACGGATGTATGGGGTGGAGGCATCTTTCACTAAGGATTTGGTAGTTTCTTTGGGTTCGTCTCTAGGTGTACTACCCTCCCTTTTAAAGTCTTTCTTGGGATAAGAGTTGGAGTAAGAACCTACCCTTTGACTTGAAGTTTTGCGCAAATTTTGTTGTTCAACTTTAATGCAAAGTTGAACTAAATCATTCAAGTCTTGATAGGGTAATAGTTCTACTCTATCTCTTATCTCTAGTGATAGGCCACTAAGGAACCTAGATATGGTGGTTTCCTCCTCTTCTCTAATGGAGGCTCTCATCATGTAGAGCTCCATCTTTTGTCTATACTCTTCTACGCTCATATTCTTTTGTTGGAGTCTTTGGAGCTTGTCCATCAACTCCCTATGGTAGTAAGAAGGTATATGTCGACGTCTTAGGGCTCCCCTAAGGTCATTCCAATATTCTATGGGAGGTTCCCTATGAAGACGTCGGTCTCTCTCTAAAGAGGTCCACCAATACATAGCATTTCCTTGGAAACTAAGGGTGGCTAAGGGTACCTTACGTTCCTCACTTACCCTATGGCAAGCAAAAAGTTGCTCTACCTTCATCTCCCAATCTAGATATATTTCTACATTTTCCTTTCCATGAAAATGAGGTAGGTCTACTCTAGTTTCCCTTGGCACCTCTTGTTCCCTTTGCCTAGTTCTTCTAGGGGGTGGTTGGTAATAATCATTAATTCTAAGGCTTCCCTCCCCTAGAGACTCAATACTTTGAGAATGGGATGCATGAGTTTTTTTTGATTTTTGTGATTTTTGTGACTTCTCTTCTTGAGCTTTAGCCAACTCATTGATTTTGTTCTCATTCTCCAATTGTCTAAAAGAGATCAATTGTACCGCTTGGGATACTTCTTTTAAAAGAGTTTTCAAAGATTTTACTTCACTTTCTATAGACTTTGGAGAGTGAGAAGAAGAAGACATGGCTAAAACTTTGTGTATATAGGTGTTTTACTTGGAGAAAGTTTAGGAAAGTTAGAGAAGGGAGTTTTCCAGGTAAGGGAGGTGAGTCACAATGGACTACTTAAGTACCAAGCCTTTTCCTTGCCAAAAACTTTTCCTCCAATGACTTCACACAAAAATTTCTCTTAGTAGAACACTTAGAACACAAGAAGTTGAGAAATCAAAAAGCAAGAAAACTATGTAAGCTAGATATGCAGCAAACTAGTCGGTATAGCACAAAATTAAACAATACTAAACATGCAAAACGTTTCTACCAAAACAAAAGAAATACAAGTTCAAACAAGCAACAAATTACTAAACAAAATGACTATGCTATTCGGCCCTAGGTGAGGCTTCTTGGACACTTTGAGCCCTTGAAGACACACTCACCGTCTAAAACGTAATTTAAAAGAGGTAATTAACAATAAACCAAGTTGTAAAGGAGATAAGAAAACCCCCTTTGTTGTTCCTCTTTTTGGTTAGTGCACTTTCATTGTTGTCTTGATTGTTGATCTTCTAGGTGTTTGTAGTGTTTGTTTCAAGAAGCTTGTTTCGCCTTAGCTTTGACTCCTCCTTAGAAAGTTGGCTTTAATTCTCCAATTTCCAGCACCTATTCACAAGGGCTTAACCTTAAACCAAGTCAAATTCCATGCACATAAGCACCAAGAGAGAATTAAATTCCAGCACCCAAATTGAGAGGTCAAGAAACAAAAGCAAGAAACAAATTTAATTGAAAGAAAACAGTACCACCAAAAGGATTTATAATATGACAACTTAGAAAGAGATTCAAGAAATTAAAGCAAACAATTAAAGGTACTCAATAAAAGTTGGCACACAAAAGGAATTCCTAAAGAAAAGCACTAGAGTAGATGACCAAATAAAAAAAAACAGCACCACTGGAAAATGTTGTGGGCCAGAAAAACGTGTTTGTTCCCCGATTTATGCTGAGCTGTAATTGTAAGATTTGTTTCTGAAATTTGGATACAAGAAAATTCAGGATCTTAGCTAAATTTTGGCTTTGGAATCATCTAAAACGCATGCACCATTTTTTTTAATAATTTTTGCAAATTTGGTGTGCAGTTAGGCCAGCTGGAACGCTCAAGATTCGCACTCTGATTTTGTGAGATTTATCATTTTTTTTCTGTTGCTTCTTTTGACCTCATTCTTTTTTTGTCTTTTCTATAACACCTTAAACTTGCATTTTCCAGAAATTCAGAATTTTCCTATGGGTGGAAAAATTTTGTTAAACAAAACAGCCCAGAATAGAGAGGTGATACAGGGGAAATCTGGAAAACGGGAAGAAAACAGCAAGATAACCAAAATTAACACAATGGAAAAGTGAGAATGGAAATTGTGTAAGAACTAAGACACAATTATGAACTCAAACTAAAAATAAAAAGCACCAAAGGATCAAAATAACAGCAGATTAAAGCAATATAAAGAGACCCAAAACAAGAAACAATCAAGCCAAAAAAAATAGGACTACTAAGAATTGATGACAATATGGATGAACATGACTTGACAAAACATGTATAGATTCAGAAAATTAAAGACTCAAAGCATAATATGAAGCAAAATAATGAAAGCAATAAAGACTCAAAGCCTAAAACAAAATAGCAACACAAAGGTGTATGGAATCCTATCACAAATTGCACAAGAACTTGTTCAAGATCAAATGAACAAGAGTGCTTAGGTTGGATCTTCCACAAAGCACACCAAGAACAAATTAAAATATAAAAACAGCAAGACAAGTAAGGAATTGAAATGACAAAGATGAAAATAAAGAAGAACTGAAATTAAAAAGACAAGCTACTCATCTTGAAGAACCAATAGCTCATGATACCAAATGATGGCATTTCATGTGTTCTTCTTGAATCAAAGTAGTGAAAAATGGGGCGGAAGCAATGGGTGAGTGAAACAAAGCCCTCCTAGGAGTTGTGATGGCTTTGAATGTGCATGATGAGTATGGATTAGAGAGGTTCGGCCAGCTCTATGAAGAAAGGTGAAGGGAGTGAAGTTTATAGCCTAGATTTCTAGGAGAAGTAAAGCTAGTGCACAAAATGGGCAGCATAACAATACTCAAATAAACTTGTTAAATACAAAGAGATAGCCTTCCTATTTATAGGCTATTTGGGCTTAAATGTTAAGCTACATTTCTAAGGAAAAGAAAACCAAAATTAAATCTAAATTCTAAGCCATGTGCCATGCAATGACCGGCCACACAACCCTAGGTTCTAGAAGGTTTCCTTCACAAAGTTCTTTCTACATTACCTATCTTACTAAGTACCCCTAATGGGCCTTTTATGCAACAAAGCCTCTTCTCTCCCAAACCGTAGCTTTGGCCCTTGTGTGTGTGAAGCTAGACGGTCTAGGACTCTTCATAGATGCTCCTCATGTAGCCTTGGCCTAGACGCTCCTCATCATGGCTAGTCGCTCCCTTTGTGAGGCTAGACGCTCCTTGTGAGGCTAGACGCTCCTTTTGGAAGGCTAGACGGTCTTGGTCTTGGAAGCTTGGCTTTCATAGTGTGGTGAGCTTGGGCCTTCCTTCATCAATGTGCAGCTCCTGAAGACGTCCTTCACCGAGTTTGAGTTAGTACATGTGCCAAGAGAGCAAAACGCCCGAGCAGACCTGCTTGCCAAGCTGGCCAGCTCAGGCAAGGGGGGGAAGCAGAGGACTGTCATTCAGGAGACCCTGAAGGTGCCGCGCGCGTTTGTATCAGACAACCAGGTGCTTCATGTATACAAGTCAATGGAGCGTCTAACGATCGGTCATCGGTCGTTGACTCAAGAGACGCTAAGAGCACCGAGGGTGAGATCGCGACCCTCGAAGATCGGTGAGTCGATGGAGGTCCATGCGGAGAAGGAACCCCACACCTGGATGACGCCATACCGGCTATACTTAGAAGATGGTGTACTCCCGCTCGATCTGACAGAGGCAAAAAGGATAAAGAGGAGTTCAAGTAAGTTTACTCTTATAGATGGAAGCCTCTTTAAATTTGGATTTTCTCACCCTGTACAGATCTGTGTACACGGCGAGCAATGCACCAGACTCATGTCTGAGCTGCACGAGGGGGTGTGCGGAAGCCATGTAGGTGGTCGCGCTTTGGCAAGTAGAGTACTCCGCGCGGGGTACTACTGGCCAAAGCTGAAGGAAGATTGCATAAGGTTTGCTCAGCGATGCAAACAATGTCAGCTGCACGCAGATTGGCACAAGGCACCCCCTGAGGAGTTGAGGTCCATCCATAGCCCGTGGCCATTCCATACATGGGGGATTGACATCCTAGGACCCTTTCCCCTGGCGACAAGGCAGATGAAGTTCCTCATTGTGGCCATTGAATATTTCACCAAGTGGGTGGAGGCAGAGCCAGTTGCACACATCACCGCACAGAAAGTCGAACACTTCGTCTGGAAGAACATTGTCTGCCGTTTCGGAATACCCAAGAGGCTGGTTTTCGACAATGGCACCCAGTTCACCAGTCATCAGCTGAGAAAGATGTGTGAAGAGTTAAAGATACAACAGGTTTTCGCTTCAGTGGAGCACCCACAAACAAATGGGCAGGTGGAGTCAGCAAACCGAGTGCTGCTCAGGGGGCTGAAGCGAAGACTAGACAAGGCCAAAGGAGGCTGGGCAGAGGAGGTCCCCAGAATTGTATGGTCTTATCACACCACCCCACAGTCCAGCACCCATGAGACACCCTTCAGCCTTGTCTATGGGACAGACGCCATGATTCCTGTGGAAATACAGGAGAGCTCCCCCAGATTCTTGAACTTCGTTGCTGAAGAGTCCAATGAAGAGCGTAAGGTGAATCTGGATCTGCTAGACGAAGTGCGGGAAGAGGCCAGAGTCAGTGCCGAAGCTGTGAAGAGAAGAGTAGAGCGGAGGCACAACTCTAAAGTGAGGCCCAGGCGTTTCCAAGAAGGTGATCTGGTGATGAGAAAGGCGCATCAAAATGACATGCAGAACAAGTTATCCCCAAAGTGGACAGGCCCATACAGAGTGGTGGAGACATTAGAGAACGGAGCCTATCGCCTAGAGACTTTGGAAGGAGGAGCAATCCCCAGAACATGGAACGCCACCCATTTAAAATTTTATTTCAGTTAAAGTTGTACAGTAATAGGCGTTCTCGCGCTAAAAGACACATGTTTGTATGTGGTGGAAACAGCTGAACAGACAAGGGGGCACTCTTTTCCCTAAGGAGGGTTTTTAACGAGGCCACCCAATTAAAGGAAAAATTCCAGCATATAAAGCGTGCTCAAGTATTAAAGTTAAAATCCTCCTTGCCCCAGGTGCAAGTGCAGGTGATTGGTTAGGCCCTACTTGCCCTAGGCGCAAGTACTGGCACCGATCTAAGTCTTCCTCACCCCAGGTGTGAGCGCAAGCAGTTAAAGGTTTGAAAAGCCAGGGGTGCTAGTAAGACCAAGGGGGGGAAAGGAAAGGTTTTGACAAAACGTCCTTACCCACTTGGCATACACCAATATTGGCCCAGTAAGACTCTTAGTCAGAAACCCTTCTCACCCCAGGAGTGAGACAGGGAATGAGCGACTCAACCCACCAAAGGGTGATGACCTTGGGGGAAGTAAAAGGGGTTAGCGAGAAACACTTTTCTTTCCCCAAGACGAGGCATCACCTTGAGCGATCGATGTCAAAGTCCTTTATGCACTTAGCGCTAGAGCGACAGAGAAAGCTAAGTAAAGACTAAAGAGCGATCACTGATGAGTCGTCAGTAATTGGCTAGTAGTGCAAAGCAGTGCACGAGGACTGTTAAACACCAAGCTGAGGGAATAGCCAGTCGTGATCAAGCAGAAGCAAAAGAGTAAGAGAAGCAGATCGCGCTAAGCCTAAGCTGGTTAACACTTAGTCGTGCGCAAAGAGTAAGAGAAGCAGATCACGCTAAGCCTAAGCTGGTTAACACTTAGTCGTGCGCGAAGTAAAAGACAAAGCTCGAGATCGCGCTAAGCCTAAGATGGTTAACACTTAGTCGTGCGCGAAGTAAAAGACGAAGCTCGAGATCGCGCTAAGCCTAAGCTGGTTAACGCTTAGTCGTGTGCGAAAGGAAAGGTAAAGCCCGAGATCGCGCTGAACCTAAGCTAGCTAACAGTTAGTCGCGCACATAAAGACAAGCGAAGTTCAAAGAAAATACAAGGGAAGAAACTTATGCAACAAAAGAAGCTCATACAAATTGAGAGTTTACACTCATAGCCAGGTCTTATACAATTCCAAAGTGCGAAGAAAGAAAAACTGTGCAGAAGCTAAATTTACAGAGAAAAGAAGGGTTTAAGGAGTAGGGGGAATGAGCTTTCCATCCACCACTTCATGGTAGATGCTGAACTGCGAGAGGTCCAGGTCCGGGAGAACGCATTTGATTTGCTCGAGTGCTAGCTCGAATCCGTCTCTAAGGGCATCAGCACCCACGTTCATCAAATCGGCCTTCTCCACCTCCAGTTCTTGCTTTGAAGCCTCCGCAGCATCCCTCTCAGTGGTGACGGCAGCAAAGGAGGTGGCAGCCTCAGACAGTTTGCCCACCACCTCCTCGAGTCTTTTCTCCCCAGCAGCAGCTGCTTCTTTGGCGGACTCGAGCTCCCCCAATAGCTGAGTGTTCTGTTGGCGTAGGGAGGAAGTCTCGGCCTTAAGCTCCACCACCGTGCAGTCCAAGGAGCCAACAGCTTCCCCCATCAAGATCTCTGTCTTGATGGTCTCTTGGACCTGCGCTAGGTACTCCCTCCTAGCTTTCTCCACCATGCCCCGCATCAACTCCACAGATTCTTGGGCAGCTTCAAAGTCACTTCGCAGCGACTCCTTGTCATGCTCAAGATCCTTCACCCTCTTCTCCAAGGCTAGTTGCTTGCGATGCTGGGTGGAAAACTCCAGAGAGAGCACCACCTGCTTGGCCAGGTGCATATCCACCTCATCACCACTCCACTCAACAAGCTCCCAATTGCTTATGAGTTGTCGGACCAGGGTGATGACCCTGCTGAAGTTTTCGTGGTTGGCCCCAGAAGTGCTTGGGCGCAAGCTGGACCCCCCACCTTCAGCAGTGGCGGTGGGGATTGGCAGTGGTGGTGGTGGACCCCCAGCAAGATGAGCAGGTGGACCAGGTGATTGGCCTGCTGGGGGGGAAGATGGCAGTTGGGAAGTTGGAGGCAACTGCTGGCCTGGAGAAGGAAGGTTGGTAGGCTCTGAGGCAGTTTGAGCGCAGGGAGGAGGGGAAGACCCTTCCTCTACTTCCACCACCTCAATCTCCCCAGGCTGGAGAGTTGAGGCCCCCACTGTTGGGTTTAATAGTGCCAAAGTTCAAGAGGGGGGGTGAATTGACCTTTTAAAACTTCTTCGCAGAAACAGTGTTTAACCCAGTTTTACAGAAAATAAATCGATTTATGTGAAAATGAACAGATTTATTTCAGCACTGTTTTTGTTTGAAAAGCTTTTAATTCAGCAAGATTAATCACAAGATTATGCAGTGAAAATTTCCAGCAGCACACACACAAATATCAGATTTGAAAAAACAGTGAAACACAAAACTGCAAGCTTTAATTTCAAGCAAGTGATTAAGGTTCAATTGATAGCATGCTAATTAATTGAGTGATCTTTGCAAACAAACTGTTCCAGTGGCTTTTAACAGACTATGAATGTTCTTCTTGATGTTAAGCAATTTTCCAGAAATTAAGAACACTTAATCACAGAACAGCAAGCTTCAACTTTAAGCAATTGTTTAAGGTTCAATTAATGGCGTTGACAGTTTCTTGAGCAACCTATCACAGTCAATCTGTTCCAGTGGCTTTTAGCAGATTTTATATGTTCTTATCAGATTAAAACACCTTTTTCAGAAATCAAGAACAGTATGCACTGTGCCCAGAAAGAACAGATTTATTTTCAATTGAACAGATTTATTTCTTTGCTGTTCTATCAATTATGCAGAAACGAAATTGCAGAGAGAGAGAGAGAATGAACACAAGCAATTATACTGGTTCACTCAACCTGAGCTACATCCAGTCTTCACCAACAACAGGTGGAATTCACTAACACACAGTACAATCAAGTACACTTCCCACTGTTCTTGAAACCTACAAGAACTTAGGTACTCTTGCTGAAAAAACCTATTTCAGCACTCATACACACACATCCACTCTCCAAGAACACCTATCAAGAAGAGGATTCAACCAAACTATTACAAGTAATAAGAAGTGAAACGACTACACCTGATTGAGGTAACAAAGATCTGCCTTAAACCAGTAGGCAAGATTGCTAGAACAATAGCTGCACCTCACACCAAGCTTTTGGAACCAAACCAAGAACAAGCACTTTTTGATTTTTGAAATCTTTGAAGAACAAATGCTAATCCTTGAAAACACTTAACTCTCTGCTGTCAAAACTTGTTTTTTGCAAATGTATAAACTGTTTGAATCGTTGTTTAACTCAGAAACAAGTTTGCATTTTATAGAAAGCCAGCATATAACAGAATTTTGAAAAACAGTTAAAGTTGTTATAAAATGAACAGATTGAAAATAAAATAAACTGATTTATTTTCAAAAGCAGTTAGAGAATCTGTTAAGTGAGGAGACTTAGTCAACCATTCTGGTGCTGAGATAAAACTGAAAAACGTTTAAGCTTGACATGGCACCAGAGGCAAAAAAAGAATCTATTCATTTACAGATGAACAGATTTATTTTTCAAAACGAAAACAGAGAAAGTTTAACTATTTGAAACTCAGTCGTTTTGAAAAGAAGAAGACTTAGTCAAAATACCTGATGCACAAAATCCAATTTTTACAAGACTTTAGCCAAGGCATCAGTGAAGAAAATGAATTTGTTTATTTAGAAAAGAACAGATTTATTTTTATGCAGTAAAACGTGTTTTTGTGTAAAACATGTGCAAAACAGTTTTAGAAAACTTATGCTTGTTCTTAACACATGGCCAGTGGTTATGAGGTGAGTTACTCAGCAAAAAGCTACTCTTAGACAACCTCTAAGCACTAACTAAGACATACTTAAAGCAAAGCACAAATACATGGAAAGTACATAAGTCTTCATCAAACACAGCATACAAGTCTTCATCAAACACAATCTTGAAGGGGCAGCAACCATCTTCAACAATCTCCCCCTGTTTGATGGAGACAAATCCCCATAGCTAACCTCATAGCATTGTTGCTTTAAGTACCTGCACTGCACCAGACTTTAAACCAGAAAACAGCAATATTGCATAACATGCAGAATTTGTTTAAAGGTGCAGAATTAACTCCCTGTTTCAGCTAGCATCACCTAGCATGGTGAGCTATTTTTCTCCCCCTTTGGATTCATCAAACAGCATATAAGCATAGGGAAAACAGGGGTATAAAGCAGAAATTATAACCATAATAGTTCAGAACCAGAAAACCAAATTGTTCAACATTACATAAACTTGAAAACTGATAAAGAAAGCATTAAAAGCAGAAAAACTACTGATCCTTGTAGTAAAGCTCTGCAAGCTGTGCCTGAACTCCTTCAATCTGATCATCAAGGTGTTGGAACCTTGCATGAGTAGTCTCAAAGTGTGCCCTTTGTTCTGCAGACATGACATCAAGACGGTACAGCACTTGCCTCTCAAACATAGACATTGGTTCTCCACGGTATTCTGGACTTTGATAGGCAACTATGGCATTTGCAGCAACTTCCTCATGTTCAGATTGGGCAGCAAGTGAGTCATCATCCATAGAAACAGCTTCATCCACATCCTCATGTTCTGCTTGAGAGTCCTTCTCTTTGAGAACCACCCACTTGTTTTCAATTTTGTGAAAACCCATTTTGGTGAGAGTTGAAGTATCAATCTCACTTACGGCTTTGATAGGGTCATTTCTCTCATTTGTAACATCAATACCAAAGTAATCAATTAATTTGGAAACAGGAATAGCATAGGGAAATCTGTAATCAGCCAACCTTTTTGACTTGAGCATGTGTTCATTGACAATGAACACCCAGTTTACCTTAATCTGGTTCATGATGCAATATAGGATAATGAGATCCTCTTCATGTAGGACAGCATGGTTTGTCCCTCTAGGAATCAGTTGCCAAGCTATGATGTATGCAACTAGACGTGGAGTGAGGTTCAAATGCCCTGCATGGAATCTGTTTATGCTCTCTGTAGGATTCCTCATGCAACTTTTGTAGTATTGCAGCTTGTTGAATTCTGAAATTCCACTGGTATTTCCTTTCCCTACTTTCAGTCCAGCATATTTTATTCCAGCCACAGAATTCCACACCTCACTTGTGATCTTCATCTTTGTCCCTTTCACATAAGAGACAACATTCTTCCCATCCAATGTGAGGTTAGTATAAAACACCTTAACCAAGTCAGGATAGACATTACCCGTTAATTCCAGCATCTTTTTCAGTTTCTGGTGCTTCAACACAGCTCTTGTTTCTACCAGTTTTTCAGATTTCAGCCAGTTGAAATCCAGCACCTTGGGTATGTTGATCTGCTTCCTGCTTGTTTCATGAATGTAGGCATTGATGCCTTCTTCATTTCCAGCGAACCATCCTTCTAACACACCTTGAGAAGTGGTTTGCTTTCCCTTGCCTTTCTGTTTTTGTCTTGAAGACGAAGCCATGGTAACCTGAATTCTTTTCTTGATTTCAAATGGTGAGAATAGAAAGAGAATGGCCAATGTGGGTAGCAAGTATTCACACAGATTTATAGCAGAATAAATGGATTGATATGGCAGTTATGAGTGGATATGCATGAAGATATTATGCTTCTGAATTTTGTGCAGAGTATCTTTGAAAATAAGCACCAAATCTTTAGGGTCACGATGCATACACTCAAATTCTTATTGAGCACCCAAACCATCAAATCGGTTACATAACCATGACCAAAACCGTCAAAGGTACAGAGGTTAATGCCCACTAAATCAGTCAAGCAGTCAAAGATCAGAATTTCTCTTTCCTAATCATCAATGCGTATCAGTGCAGAAAATAAACACATTTAATTGTGAATAAACAGATTTAATTTTTCACTGCTAGGTACAATTGACATTTAAAATACCCAATTCATTAAGCAGAAAATTAAACCTATCTTTGGCTAATGGTTTTGTGAACAAATCAGCAAGTTGTAAATCAGTACCAATGAACTTAATATCACATGTTCCATTAGATATGTGTTCCCTTAGAAAATGATGCCTTATTTCAATGTGTTTGGTTCTTGAATGCATGACAGGATTTTTGGTTAAGTTGATTGCACTTGTATTATCACACAGCAGAGGTATATGGTTAAGTAAGATACCAAAATCATTCAATTGTTGTCTTAGCCATATAGTTTGAGCACAACAACTCCCTGCTGCAATGTATTCTGCTTCAGCAGTGGAAAGAGCTACACAAGCCTGCTTTTTGCACTGCCATGAAATCAAGCTTGATCCAAGCAAATGACAGGTTCCACTTGTGCTCTTCCTATCAATTTTGCAACCTGCAAAATCTCAATCAGAATAACCAGTTAAGCTTAATGAAATATTACCTGGATACCACAAGCCAACTTCTTTGGTTCCTTGCAAATACTTCAAAATCCTTTTGACAGCATTGTAGTGTGATTCTTTAGGAGCAGACTGAAACCTTGCACACATGCACACTGCAAACATTATATCTGGCCTGCTAGCAGTGAGATACAACAGTGATCCTATGAGTCCTCTGTATTTGGTTTCATCAACAGAAATTCCAGCTTCATCATGATCCAAATGACAGCTTGTTGAGAAGGGTGTGCTGATTGGTTTACACTTGTCCATTTCAAATTTCTTCAGCAAATCCTTGCAATACTTGGCTTGACTTAGGAAAATACCATCCTTGAGTTGTTTGACCTGCAAGCCTAGAAAATAGTTCAACTCACCCATCATTGACTTTTCAAACTCACTCTTCATGACTTTCACGAAGGCTTCACACAATTCTCCATTGTTTGATCCAAAAATGATGTCATCCACATATACTTGGACTAGAATTGAGTCATCTCCTTTCTTCTTAATGAACAAAGTCTTATCTGATGTGCCTCTTTCATAGCCTTGAGAGGTGAGAAAATCACTTAACCTCTCATACCATTGCCTAGGAGCTTGCTTGAGTCCATAGAGAGCCTTTTGGAGTTTGAACACATATTCTGGATGTTGATGGTCTTCAAAACCTGGTGGTTGTGAAACAAATACTTCTTCATTTATATAACCATTTAGAAAGGCACTCTTCACGTCCATTTGGAATAGCTTGAACCCTTTGATGCATGAAAAAGCAAGCAGCAGTCTAACAGCTTCCAACCGAGCCACTGGTGCATATGTCTCATCATAGTCTATTCCTTCTTCTTGATTGTACCCTTTAGCTACAAGCCTAGCCTTGTTTCTGGTGATCACTCCATGCTCATCCATTTTGTTTCTAAATACCCATTTTGTTCCAATAACATTCATCTCAGGTATTCTAGGAACAAGAGTCCATACCTCATTAAGAGCAAACTGATTCAGTTCCTCTTGCATAGCTAAAATCCAGTTGCTGTCCTTGAGAGCTTCCTTCAAATTCTTGGGTTCAACTTGAGATACAAAAGCCATTGCTTCACAGAAATTGTTCAAGGATTTTCTAGTTGACACTCCTTTCTCAATGTTTCCAATGACATTATCAAGGGTTAAGTCTCTTGGGGTTTTCCACTCTTTTGGCAAACCTGCAGCTTTCACACAAGCATCACAAAGCCTGTTATCCTCCTGTGCCACAACCAAGACTCATCACTTTAGATGAATTACTTGAGATTGTGCAGCCACTTGACTCAAAATTCACTTTGTATCCTTTGTCACAAAGCTGACTTATGCTGAGAAGACTATGCTTAAGTCCTTCTACATACAGCACATTCTCAATGGTTGTTGAATTCCCTGTTCCAACAGTTCCTCTGCCCAAAATTCTCCCTCGGTTATTATCACCATAGGTCACATGTCCTTCTGCTTTGAGCTTTAAGCTGGTGAACTTTGTAAGATCTCCAGTCATATGCTTGGAACAGCCACTGTCCAAGTACCACTGGTTTTTCTTGCTTCCAATCTGCAAAACAGAATAAAAAATTTACAAATGGTACCCTTTTCAGTATAGGGTCCAGCACAGATTAACACCTTCTCTTTGGTAGCCATTTAGCTAAGTTCTTAGGCACAAGATGTTTTCTAGCAATGCAAGTCCTAGATGTATGACCAGATTTCATGCAGTAAAAACAGGTTACATGAGATGCCTTTTTGCCACTATTAAAAGCTGAAAAATCTGATTTTGCTGGAACAAGAAAACTTGAAAGCTTTTTGACATTGGTTGTATTTCCAGGGGTATAACCAAGTCCATTCTTATTGAAAACAGCATTCTGTGATCCAAGGAGAGACTCAAGGTTTTCTCTTCCCTTGGTGAAATTGGAAAGGGTTTTCAGCAAATATTCCACTTGTTTTTCCAATCTTTTGCAATTTTCACAGTTTTTAATAGAGGCATGCAAGCAAGTCAGTTCAAGGCTTACCAAATCTGTTTTGGCCTTATGCAATTCTTCCTCAAGTGTTTTTACTTTAGGTGCAAGCACATTATTCACCTTTTGCAGCTTATTGCATATTACAGCTAGCCTATTGGCTTCCTCATGTGTCTCCTTGAAGGCAGCAAGCAAATCATCATAGTTATCAGAATCAGCAGAAAAATTACTTACTGATTCAGAGCTTGACTCCTCATCCTTCATCATGAAACACAGATTGTTCTCCTCATCTTCTGTTGAAGAGCTGCTAGTTGAGGATACTTCATTTTCCTCCCATGAGATGTAGGCTCTTCTTCCTTTGTTCCTTTCAAATTTCTTGCTGGCAGATTTGTCCCTTGTTTCATTGTCTGGACAATCTGTTTTGATATGTCCTGTTTTGCCACATCCAAAGCAAGTATATTTAGAGGAATTTGAATCATTGGGTTTAGGATACCTTCTTTTCTGCCGATTCCTATTTTTGCTTTTCTTCCTTATGAATTTGCTGAATCTTTTTGTAAGAAGGCTGATTGTGTCATCATCTTCAGCATCTTCTTTTTCTTCCTTGATCTCATCCAATTCAGTTGCTTTCAGTGCAAGACCTTTGGGTTTTCTCTTTGTTGTTTCCTGCTCTTTAAGTCTTTTAAGCTCTAGCTCGTGCTCCATCAGCTTTCCAAACAGTGCAGCAGTTTCCAATTTTGACAAGTCACGGCTTTCAGAGATAGCTGTCACCTTTGGTTGCCAGCTTCTGTCGAGGCACTTCAATATCTTTGTGTTGAGCTCCTCTCTGTCAAATTCTTTTCCCAAGCCAGTGAGGTGATTCACAATGTGGGTGAATCTCTTCTGCACATCAGCAATGCTCTCCTCGGGTTGCATTCTGAACAGCTCATATTCTTGGATGAGTGCATGTTTCCTTGACCTTTTCACATCTTCAGTACCTTCATGAGTCACTTCTAAGACTTCCCACATCTCCTTAGCTGACTTACATTGAGATATCCTGAAGAACTCATCCATTGTCAATGCAGAGGTTATGATGTTCTTGGCCACAAGATCATGTTGAGCCTTCCTCCTTTCGGTCTCATTCCATTCTGATCTTGGCTTTTCAACTTGTTCATCCTTGACAACCTGCATTGGCACATAAGGTCCATTGACCACAGCTTCCCAAATTAATGCATCAATGGATTCCATAAAAATTCTCATTCTAACTTTCCAAAATGCATAATTCATTCCATTAAACATAGGTGGTCTATTAACAGCAGAACCTTCAGCAAAAAGCACATTGAACTCAGACATTATTACAAATAAACTTGATTAAAATACAAGTCCTAGCTCTTGATACCAATTGTTGGGTTTAATAGTGCCAAAGTTCAAGAGGGGGGGTGAATTGACCTTTTAAAACTTCTTCGCAGAAACAGTGTTTAACCCAGTTTTACAGAAAATAAATCGATTTATGTGAAAATGAACAGATTTATTTCAGCACTGTTTTTGTTTGAAAAGCTTTTAATTCAGCAAGATTAATCACAAGATTATGCAGTGAAAATTTCCAGCAGCACACACACAAATATCAGATTTGAAAAAACAGTGAAACACAAAACTGCAAGCTTTAATTTCAAGCAAGTGATTAAGGTTCAATTGATAGCATGCTAATTAATTGAGTGATCTTTGCAAACAAACTGTTCCAGTGGCTTTTAACAGACTATGAATGTTCTTCTTGATGTTAAGCAATTTTCCAGAAATTAAGAACACTTAATCACAGAACAGCAAGCTTCAACTTTAAGCAATTGTTTAAGGTTCAATTAATGGCGTTGACAGTTTCTTGAGCAACCTATCACAGTCAATCTGTTCCAGTGGCTTTTAGCAGATTTTATATGTTCTTATCAGATTAAAACACCTTTTTCAGAAATCAAGAACAGTATGCACTGTGCCCAGAAAGAACAGATTTATTTTCAATTGAATAGATTTATTTCTTTGCTGTTCTATCAATTATGCAGAAACGAAATTGCAGAGAGAGAGAGAGAATGAACACAAGCAATTATACTGGTTCACTCAACCTGAGCTACATCCAGTCTTCACCAACAACAGGTGGAATTCACTAACACACAGTACAATCAAGTACACTTCCCACTGTTCTTGAAACCTACAAGAACTTAGGTACTCTTGCTGAAAAAACCTATTTCAGCACTCATACACACACATCCACTCTCCAAGAACACCTATCAAGAAGAGGATTCAACCAAACTATTACAAGTAATAAGAAGTGAAACGACTACACCTGATTGAGGTAACAAAGATCTGCCTTAAACCAGTAGGCAAGATTGCTAGAACAGTAGCTGCACCTCACACCAAGCTTTTGGAACCAAACCAAGAACAAGCACTTTTTGATTTTTGAAATCTTTGAAGAACAAATGCTAATCCTTGAAAACACTTAACTCTCTGCTGTCAAAACTTGTTTTTTGCAAATGTATAAACTGTTTGAATCGTTGTTTAACTCAGAAACAAGTTTGCATTTTATAGAAAGCCAGCATATAACAGAATTTTGAAAAACAGTTAAAGCTGTTATAAAATGAACAGATTGAAAATAAAATAAACTGATTTATTTTCAAAAGCAATTAGAGAATCTGTTAAGTGAGGAGACTTAGTCAACCATTCTGGTGCTGAGATAAAACTGAAAAACGTTTAAGCTTGACATGGCACCAGAGGCAAAAAAAAGAATCTATTCATTTACAGATGAACAGATTTATTTTTCAAAACGAAAACAGAGAAAGTTTAACTATTTGAAACTCAGTCGTTTTGAAAAGAAGAAGACTTAGTCAAAATACCTGATGCACAAAATCCAATTTTTACAAGACTTTAGCCAAGGCATCAGTGAAGAAAATGAATCTGTTTATTTAGAAAAGAACAGATTTATTTTTATGCAGTAAAACGTGTTTTTGTGTAAAACATGTGCAAAACAGTTTTAGAAAACTTATGCTTGTTCTTAACACATGGCCAGTGGTTATGAGGTGAGTTACTCAGCAAAAAGCTACTCTTAGACAACCTCTAAGCACTAACTAAGACATACTTAAAGCAAAGCACAAATACATGGAAAGTACATAAGTCTTCATCAAACACAGCATACAAGTTTTCATCAAACACAATCTTGAAGGGGCAGCAACCATCTTCAAGATTCTTGGGCAGCTTCAACTCCACAGATTCTTGGGCAGCTTCAAAGTCACTTCGCAGCAACTCCTTGTCATGCTCAAGATCCTTCACCCTCTTCTCCAGGGCTAGTTGCTTGCGATGCTGGGTGGAAAACTCCAGAGAGAGCACCACCTGCTTGGCCAGGTGCATATCCACCTCATCACCACTCCACTCAACAAGCTCCCGATTGCTTATGAGTTGTCGGACCAGGGTGATGACCCTGCTGAAGTTTTCGTGGTTGGCCCCAGAAGTGCTTGGGCGCAAGCTGGACCCCCCACCTTCAGCAGTGGCGGTGGGGATTGGCAGTGGTGGTGGTGGACCCCCAGCAAGATGAGCAGGTGGACCAGGTGATTGGCCTGCTGGGGGGGAAGATGGCAGTTGGGAAGTTGGAGGCAACTGCTGGCCTGGAGAAGGAAGGTTGGTAGGCTCTGAGGCAGTTTGAGCGCAGGGAGGAGGGGAAGACCCTTCCTCTACTTCCACCACCTCAATCTCCCCAGGCTGGAGAGTTGAGGCCCCCTCAACTGCTGACCTTTTTCTTTGGCGGTGCACCAGAGGAGAGCCTGAGCTCTCCTCTTCAGTTGAAGCAGCAGCAGCAGCAGCGGTTGAAGCGGAAGCCCTCACCAGCCTCTTCCTTTTCTTCCCTGGCTCGGGGCCTTCAGCTGGCGCGACCAAGAGTGGAGGGGCTGCGATGGGCTCTGTTGTGGAAGAAGAGGAGCCAGTGCCCTTGGCTCCCCTACGTTTGGCAAGCTCCAGCAGGGCCAGCTTCCTATCTTTTCCCGTCATCGAGTCTGCATACATGGAAAAAGGAAAGGTTAGATGGCCAAGTTATGCAAGTAAGTTAAAGAACACATAAAAGTATGCATGAAAAAGTGCAGGTATCCGAAGAAGTGCAAGGAAGGCTACCTATATATTTTTTCAGAGCCACCACATCAAACTCATCTTTGATGAGGCGGGCGGAGTTGTACTTGGCCCCCAGGAGCAGCCCACATAGCTCGCGCTCGTAGGGGGCCATAGCTTCGAGGTCCCTGGATTTCTTGAACTCGACTCCAGGAACCCAGTAGAGGGGGTACCCCTCGAGCAGGCTTGGACTTTGAGGGGTAGCAGATATCATGTAGAATCTGCCCTTCCAGTCTTTGAAGGATTGCTGGTACAGGCCCAGGAGCACCCGTCCAGCAACCCCGTTCAGGCTCACCCAGGACCTGTCCCCAGGGTTCTTCGCTTCGAAGAAGTAAAGGAACACGTCCACGGAGGCGTTGTGCTCGAAATGACTGCAGAGGATTTGAAACGCCCAGATGAAGGCCCAGGCATTTGGATGGAGTTGGCAGGGCGCGACGTTTAGCTCCATCATCAGCTCCTTTTCGAAGAAAGTGAAAGGGAGGCGCAGCTTTAGTCTTTTGAAAATGGCGGAGTAGATGAAGACAAAGGGCACCCCATTGGTGGCCCTGTCATCTACGCAGATAGGCATCCCTCGAGGAGGGATGCGGATTTGAATGTTGAAGTCGTTCTCCCTGTCGAGGGAGCAGAAAGGCTCATCAGGGTTGTGACTTAACAGGGACTTGAGATGGCCCTCGGGCAGTAGAGTGGAGGTTTCAGCGAGCAAGGCCAGGGGAGCCCATTGGTAGACCCTGGCATTGTCGTGGTAGGAGGTAGCCACAGGCGGTGGTGGAGCTGGCGCACTCGCGGAAGGCTGTGCACCAGAAGAAGAAGCAATGACGCGCGCAGTTTGTTTCAAGCGAGCCATCGTGAGATAGCTGAAAATGGAGGAAAAACGAAAAGTCAGAATAAATGGGAGGAGGAGGAATGATGAATGTTTTGGTGAAAACAGAAAAGAGAAAGGAAAAGGAGATGCCCAGATGAAAGGAAGAAGAAGAAGAAGCAGAAGCCAGAGTAAGAGCCCGAAAAAACCCTAGCGCGGGTTCGAGAGAGGGAAATGGGAAAGATGAATGCATGATAACTAGAACGATAAATGCAATCGGTAAAGATGACCAAAAAGGGGCCAGGGAAAAGAAAAACCATACCTTTGAATGATCGCAAGAGATTGGGAAGCAGAGAATTTGAAGAAAGATGGGTGCGCAGAAGAGAAGTTCGCAGAGAGTCTGGGAGTCGAATGAAGAAGATGAAGGAACAGTGGAAGGGCGCGCCAATTTGAATAAGAGAAGCGCTAGCGACGCACAACGCTGGCCGTTGATGGCGCCACGTGTCGCGAGATTAAGAGAGGGAGTCCAAACGTTAAAGAAGCAGCACGTGAGGTGGCGCGTGAGGCGGCCCCTCTTGCCACGTGGACTGAAGGCACGACCACTTAGTCTCTTCGCTGAGAACGAGTTCTCGACTCGAGACTGGGGGGCTTGTGATCCGATCGGTCATCGGTAGTCGATGACGTCAGCATCAGAGAACCACGTGGACCACTCGCAAGGTGACACGTGGACCAGGTGGCAGAGAGGTCAGGGGGACGATCGCCAAGAGAGGTGATCGGTGGTCAGTAACCAAGTTACCACCGGCAGATCAGGCGACAGAGAGGTCAGGGGATAGATCACCCAGAATGGTGATCGGTGGTCAGTAGCCAAGTGACCACCAGCAGATCCGTTCTTAGACTCGCGCCTGGAGGCAGAGCGCGATAAGCGAATAAACACTGATCAGTCATCGGGTGTACTGTCATCGGGGTCTCGTGTTACACGCAGTTAAACTGGGACTGAGACTCCCAGCGAGAGCGTTACGCATGGACCTCGCATGAACACACCTCAAGGAATCATGCACGAGAGTGGCCTGAGGGAACTAGTAAGCCAGTCGGTGATTGGTGATTCCCTCAACCCATTACGTGCGTGGCATCGTGAAGGGTAAGTCGCCTACACAGAGAGTAACGTTTGGTGAGTGTGCCTAGACCAGCCACACCCGACGTTCTCCTAAGAGTACGCGATTTACCCAGATAAGAGAAGCATCTCAAGTTACTCCGTAAGGGCGTAACTTAGGCAGATGAAGAGAGGCGCTAGAGCCCTTCCAGTAAGTGACACGTGTGTGGTTAGATGTGAGTTGCAGGCCTCCACGTGTCATCATCTGAGAGGGGTGCGGTCCAGACAAAAGAGCACTCCGTACACTAAAGGTACAGACAGGCGCAGCCAAGCGCAGACATGCGCAGACTCTCACGCTCCCCATTGCTGATTCTGAAGGTACGCTTTCTCTGAAAAGCATAGCAGGGTTCTGACACATGCCAGAAAAGCATAACAGAATTCTGTTATGCCCAGAAGCAGGGAAAGAGAGATAAAAGAGAGGATCAGAGTGAGAGTGCGGGAGGAGAAAAAAGAGAGACGAAAAACAGAGTGCAAGTTTTTTCTCACACACGCATTACTAGTTTCCAGTTTCTGGTGGTTCTGTTGGACTAACTTGATCGTCGGAGTGCAAACGGCCACTAGAGGCGCCGTCTGTGTGTTTTGCAGGTCACATTTGAAGGTTTCTGAGAGAAAGTTCGGAGGGTGATTCTGCAGGAGACGCAGTCGTGTAGACAGGGCAGAGAGTGCCACGAAGCGATTCCTCCACGTTCGAGTTGCCGGCGGGATCAGGTTCCAACCCTTTTTCCGACATTCCCAGCGCTATTTAAACTGCCCCAACATTTAAAGCGCCTTAAAGCGCTTTTAATCTCAAACGTAACGCACTCATTAAAGCGCTTAATTACGAAACGTAGCGCATTTAAGACGTTGAAACGCTCGGGAGCCATAATAGTACCTGAATGCTCGAAAGGGAAACTGTATTGAATATCTTTAATTACCTGGCACCTGACTAGAGGGTGTTTCTATTCCGGCATGGCTGTCCTACACGTGGAGGGCCTCACGACGCCATGACCCCATCTGGGGGCGTTTCTGCCCATCTGGGGACGTCTCTACGTGCGAGTCCTCCTGCTTGGGAGTGCTACTGCGTTAGGGGTGACTTTTTGGGTGCAAACTCATGCCCCCAAGTATCTAGCCACTTACTTTGAGAGCGTATCTGCCTTCCTCTCGTACCCTGCACCCGCTTACCCTGGGCGCGACCTTCCTCTTGGGTCGTATCTGTCCCGAAAGCGTCTCTGGGGTGGCAGGGGTACTTCACGAGTCAGGCTGCCCTACCCTGATGTCATCACTATGGCCTTGAAGCCACCTTTTTTTCTCTTTATCACTTTCCCGAGATATCGGGTCCTGAGGCCTTCCCACGGCGTCGCTCCCTCCATGGTCTTTCCTACCCATGGGTATCGGGGAACCGCACCGTGATTGCCTTACTTTTACACTGTTTGATCTGGCTACGCCCTGGTTGGGCGACGCCTCCACCCAGGCGACGCCTTGCCTTGGCGACGCCTTGTCCTGTCTTGGCGACGCTTCCTCTTGGCGTCTCTACACCTGGGCGTCACCTTGAGTTGACTTTGACTTTCCAGTCGTTGACTTTGACCTTGACTTAGTCAACGCCCTGATACGGGACGGTACACATAGAAATCATCATGGCCTCCTTCCGTGAGCCCCTTTACATAAACACCACTATTTATTGTTTTTTTCCCTTGCTTCATGCATGAGTGTGAAATTTGTACTCATTGACGAAGTAACTGTGCCATTCATTAGCACATGTGAAAGGGCCATATGACAATTCCCTTAAGTGTATGTTTCTTACATTTGAAGGCTCACTTATAACCTACAAAGGCAAGAGATACTGGCTTATTTATATTTTTTTTAGGTTATATAACACATAACTTAATCACATTGAGTTGATCATACCTGACCCGTAAACCATTCAGGGAAATGTGCATGTATATCATTTGATGCATTTGATGAGCTTATTTGTTTAGATTGCAAGAATGAACTTTGAAACATATTAACACAATCAAGAATGGTTTATTTAGAGGATCAATTTTGTCAAAAATTGAAGCCAATTATTTGATATACTCACTCGAGGTATGGTTTTACTTCGTTGCAATTGATCAAAACATGAACATGGACAGAGTTCCATTCTTTATGGTTGAAATAATGGATTAACTTTTTTCCTGAAGAACGACCATGCTGGTTAAAGATGCATAACATTGATGGAAAACTTTCAATTCCACGAGGTATTTCATTTCTACGATTTCGTGGTGACAACATGAATTTTTTGAAATAGTGGGAACATAAGTGAATTGTTTCTCGGTGCAAGTAAGATGCAGAAATTCATCCTTCAACTTGATCCTTATTTTTCACTAAGCATTTAGAATCACCAATAAACCTATAATTAAGTAAATTGGAGATGGATTTAGACAAATAAATGAAGTATTTTGACATAATAAAAATAATATTTTTCATACCTTTCAAATAGATACATCCATCTATATTGAATTGGTCCACCAAGTCTTGCTTCATTTGCAAGACGAATTGGAAGGTGTTCCATTGAATCAAATAATGCAGGAGGGAATACTCTCTCCAACTTGCAAAGAATCATTGAAATATTTTCTTCCATTCTAACCAAGTCTTGATCCTTTATTGTTGTCGAGTACAAATCTTTGAAGAAATGGTTGACTTCAATAAGTGGATTCAAAACATGCACTAATAATGAATGAAATGCAATAGGAAGTAAACACTCCATGAATATATGAAAATCATGAATTTTCATCCCAAGCATCTTCCCCTTGTCTACATCCACACATCTTGCCAAATTTGAAGAATAACCATCAGGCATACAAAGTTCTTTTATCCATTGATAAACTAACTTTGATTCCCCTGTACTTAAAGTGTAATTTGCTTTTTGGTTTTACAATATTCCCATTAGCTTGCAACTTTAACTCCAAATCAGGTCTCCTACAATGCAATGTTAGGTCTTTTCTTGCCTTATCATTGTCCTTTGTTTTACCTTTTACATCCACGACGGTGTTAAATATATTGGCGAAGAAATTTTTCTCTATATGCATAACATCAAGATTGTGTCTCAATAAATTATCTTTCCAATATGGAAGATTCCAAAAGATACTTCTTTTTGTCCAATTATGCCACTCTCCATAGGACATGTGAGGCTCATCTATGACTGTTGGTAGATTCCTGACTGTATTCCAAACCTCTTCAGATGTCAACATAGGTGGTGGTCCACCCATTTCAACTTTGTCCTTTTTGAAAGCCTTTTTATTGCTCCTAAATGTATGATCATTAGGCAAGAACCTACGGTGTGATTCAAACCAACTATTTTTTTTCCATGTTGTAATCTAAAGGCCTTTGTGTGCTCCATCCAATACAGGCAAACCAATTTACCTTGAGTCCCCCAACCAGACAACGTGCCATATGTAGGGAAGTCATTCATTGTCCATGTACCGTCCCGTCCCCGAGCGTTGACCAAAGTCAAAGTCAAAGTCAAAGTCAACATATGGTGGGACCCCTCAAAAGGCCCAAGGGGAGGAAGTCAACAGGTTGACCGCTTAGGGCGTCGCCAGGTGTAGGCGTTGCCAAGACGAGGTGTCGCCAAGATGAGGTGTCGCCAAGGTGATGCGTCGCCAAGATGAGGCGTCGCCAGGTTAAGGCATCGAAGGTGCCACCCCCCGATACCCATGGGAAGGAAAGACTATGGAGGGGGCGACACCGTGAGAGGCCTCAGTACCTCAGAACAGTAATGAAGAGAAGAGAAAGGTGGCTTCAAGGCCATAATTCTAGTACCAGTAAGGGGTAACCTGACTCGTGAAGTACCCACGCCACCGCTGGGAGACCCTGGGACAGATACGACCCATGAGAGGGCCACGCCCAGGGGAGAACCGCGTGCATGGTACGTGAGAAAGGTAGATACGCTCCCACGGCGAGTGACTAGAGGTTGAGGCGCATGAGTTGGCACCCAAAAAGTCACCCCCTTTCGCCAGATGCACTCCAAGAAGGAGGACTTACACGATGGATTATCCCTAAGTTGGGTTACGATGCTGTAAGGCCCTCCACAAAGAGTAGTGATCAAGTCAGAAGAACACATAGCAGAAAGCATTGAAACATCATGGTATATCAGTTTCCCTGAAAGTTTGCTAAGGTATGCATTAATTTAGTTTACGTTTCGAACGCTTTAAAGCACTTTAAATGCTTTAAACATTTTAAATGCGTTGAACGTTTTTATACGCTTTAAATGCGCTTTAAATGTTGGAGGTGTTTAAAAGGGGCTTTAGACGTTTGAAAAGGGTATCCGAGTTTGGACCTAATTCTCGCAGTTTTACACACACAGAGAAACCCTAGTTGTTTGGTTGGCGCACCCACTGTACGCACAGGCAGTTAGGGCCGAAAGCACTAGTTATTCAGTTACTCAGTTTTTGGACCACCTTTAGAGCATCTGTTCACGGTGTTCCGATACGGAGGTGTGTCCCTTTGATGTTTCTCGCTAGCTGACTTGATCGTCAGAGTGCAAACGGCCATGAGGGCGCCCCTTTGTCCACTTCTTTTCAGGTATTCACAGACGGAGCAAAACGAAGGTGCCCTAGCTCGCAAGGACAAGCCACGCACAAAGACGGCCCTGGTCAGACGGCGGGAACAGTCCATATTAGACTTGCTCGCATCATAAAGTTTTGCTACCTTGAAATATCGTATGTTTGAACACCACTCCACAACTTTTTAAGATCATTGATAAGTGGTTCTAAATAAACATCGATACGAGCTTTGGGATTATGTGGACCGAGAATGAGACAACTAAAAAATATGTAGGGTTTTGTTCCTGCCGGTTGACTGAAAAGATCTTCGTGCGTTGAACTTGACTCGCGAACAAGGACTCCTTCGTCTCCAACTCAGATCTTCACCTACTCCGTCGTGAGTACCTGAAAAGGAGTGAGCAAAGGGCACCCTCGCGGCCGTTTGCACTCCGACGATCAAGTCAGCAAGCAAGAAACACCAAACACCTCCGTCTCGGAGCACTGTAACTGAATGCTCTAAAGGTGTGTAACTAAATTGTAACTAACTCTCTCCTCTCTCCAACCACTCGTGCATACAAAGAGTAAGCAAGCAAAATGATTAGAAAAGTGTGTAAACTCTGTGAAAACGTACCTTACTAAGCTTTCATAAAAGCTTATATACCTTGGGTTTCAGTGCTTACTGCAACGTGTCCTTCTGACTTAACCGCAACTCCACGTGGAAGGCCTTACAATGCTGTAACCCAACTTAGGGAAATTCCAGCGTGTAAGTCTTCCTTCCCCAAAGTGCATCTGGCGCGAGGGGTGACTACCTGGGTGCCAACTCATGCGTCTCAGCTTCTAGTCACTCGCCATGGGAGTGTATCTGCCTTCCTCTCGTACCATGCGCATGGTTCACCCTTGGGCCTGGCCCTCTCCTGGGTCGTATCTGTCCCAGGGATTCTCCAGAGGTGGTGTGGGTAATTCACGAGTCAGGTTACCCCTTACTGGTACTGGGACTATGGACTTGAAGCCACCTTTCTCTTCTCTCTATTACTGTTATGAGGTACGGGGGCCCGAGGCCTCCTAGCCCGTACCGTGACCTCTTACTGTGTCGCCCCCTCCACTGTCTTCCCTACACGTGGGTATCGGGGGGTGACATCAACGATGCCTCAACCTGGCGTCGCCTCAACATGGCGACGCCCACACCTGGCGACGCCCGCACCTGGCGACGTCCACACCTGGCGACGTCCACACCTAGCGACGCCCAAAGTGGTCAACCTATTGACTTCCTCCCTTGGGGCCCCTTTGTGGGTCCCACCATACGTTTGACTTTGACTTTGACTTTGGTCAACTCCCGGGGACGGGTCGGTGCACAAGCCCCCCAGTCTTGAGCTAACACTTGTTTTCAGCGAAAAGACTAAGGCCTCGCCCTACCATCCACATGGCATTCTGATGACGTGACATTCTCTGAGCTGGTGATGTGATCCCTTAAG
The DNA here is from genome assembly GCF_000499845.2 of Phaseolus vulgaris. Classification (NCBI taxonomy): domain Eukaryota; kingdom Viridiplantae; phylum Streptophyta; class Magnoliopsida; order Fabales; family Fabaceae; genus Phaseolus; species Phaseolus vulgaris. The sequence goes on from NC_023759.2 coordinate 22,833,556, forward strand.
TCATGCCTTAATCTCTTGACACGTGGCCCAATCGCACGGCCACAACTTAACGCCTCTCGCGCTCCTCAAGTTTACGTTACATCTGTCAAACACGCGCGCTCCCAGTTACTGTTTCATCACTTTTCGCATTCCCCTGCACTGTTCATCATCTCAGAGCTTCCTCTGCATTCTCTCTTCAAACCTCAAGACTTTCCTCAACTCGATCATCCAAAGGTATGATTTTTCTCCTTCGATGGCTCTTTCTCTTGACTTTTTGTTTTGATATCACTGCCTGGGTCTGTTTATTTCATTCGCATTTGCACTTTTCTTCTTCATTTCTCTGTTTCCCCTTTTCTCCATCTCTCGCGTGGGTAGGGTTTTTTCCTGGGGTTTCTTCCCTCTTTCACCTTAAACCTCATTTGCTAAATCCTTTCCCTTCTTCATTCTCCAGCTTTCCTCAATGGCGCGTACTAAAATGACGGCCAATCCTCTACCCCCAAGGGTCAACTACAGAGCCCTTTACCCTTGGGCCTCCGACGAGCTGCTCTTTGAGTGCTCGAGCCTAACCTCCATGAAGGACTGGAGGGATCACATTGGCGAACCAAGCGTCTACCAGCACCGCTCCTTCGCTAGGAGGGATGACGTGGACATCTCTGTGCTTCCATGTACTCCAAGCGAGCCTGTCTGTGGGGATGAGAGGTCCAACAATGGGGTTCCATTCCTCTACTTCTACCAAACTGTATTCAAGCGCATTGGGATGCGCTTGCCTTTCTTAGGGTTCGAAAAGGAACTTTTAACAAAGATCAATGTCATCCCAACAACTGGGCTTTCGTCAAAGCCTTCGGGATTCTCTGCGGGTACTTCGGCCAGCCCCCCTCAGTGGACATCTTCCTTCACTTCTTCGAGGTGAAGAAGCAAGGAAAAAGCTTATGGGTGAGCTTTAGCACCATCACCGGAAGGGTCATCCTCTCCCTATTTCAGCAATCGTACAACGGCTGGAAAGGGAAATTCTTCAAGGTGTGCTACTCTGAGCACGACCATGCTGCGTTGGATGGCTTCCCCCTGTACTGGGTGCACGAAGTCAAGCTGACCAAGCCAAAATCCTTAGATGAGCTGCCCTCGATTGATCGAGAGGTTTGCCAAATCCTGGCCAGTGTGGGGGTCCTCGACACCTCCATTCTGATAAGTCGTGAATACGACGCTGAAGCCCTCACCCGCTACATAAGTACGAGAACCACCCCCTTTAACTATCTTTTCTCTACTTCTACTTGTTTTTGCTTTGTACATGAATTATCTGCTCTTCTCATGTAACAACTTAGCTTGTGCCTAACTCTTGCCATGTTTTTCTTCTTGGAGCAGATTCGAAAATGGATAAGCAAAGGAGGTGGAAACTCGCCCAAGCCTTGAAGTCTAAGGGCGAGGCTTCGTCCAAGGGGGTTGGGGATTCCATCCACCCAACCTCTGAAACCGCTGCTACCTCTCCAACCCTTCCTCCCCAAAACCCACCTACAACAACATCTCCCCTAGCTCTTCCCTCACCAAACCACCCCCCATAGCGGCCATCCTCTTTGCCTTGGCCAAAACTACTGCTGCCCCAGCCCTCCTTGACAAACGCAAAAGGGTGATGGTGGTTCCTTCGAAAGATGAAGAGGAGTTTGCTGAAGGACAAGTCTTCAAGAGAAGAAGGACCACCCAGGCTGTCCCCCAGGCTGTATCCTCCACATCCTCCTCAAACCATGGTGCTAATTCTCTAAGAGAGCACCCTCCAAGCATCACCTCACCTTCACAACAAATGGCCTTGGAGGGCGGGGTCGAATCTATACCTGCTCAAGCTGCACCTGCACTAGAGCTTCCTCCACCAGTCCAAGAGATTCTGAGGGGCTACTTCCACAAGCTTTCCTTAGGGAGCCAAGCTGAGGGTGCCAAGAAGGAAGGCATGAACTTCTATCTTGGCGCCTTCATGGCTTGTGCTAACACTTGGCGCGAAAAAGCCAAGGCCAAAGCTAGTGAGGCCTTTGCTATCCAAGCTTTGGAGAAGGAAAATGCCTCGCTGAAGGAGGAGAAGGAGACCTTGGCACGTCGCTGGGCCCGCCAAGAGGAAGCCTATAAGGATTCCCTGAAGCTAGCTCAGAAGGCCAAGGAAGAGGCTAGCAAAACACTGCATGAGGTGGGGCAAGCCCATGCTGAGCTTCTGGGGCAAATCGTGCCCCTTCGTGTGCAAGTTGTGGACCTCAAAGACGCGGTGCAGACTTCCAAGGCACAACAGAAGAAACTTGAAGACCACTGCGTCGACCGGGAGCAAAAGCTGGCAAAAGCTGAGGCTGCACTCGAGGCCAAAACCAACTCTTGCGATCTGCTAACTGCTGAAAGCACAACGCTGCGGGCGGAGATGGTCAAGGCTTTGAAGCTAAAGATCAAGAGTTGGTCGCAGCTTTAGCGGCCAAAGACCAAGAGCTGGCCACTCAAGCTGAGCAATTCAAAAAGGCAGAGCAAGAGCTGGTGCAAGAGGCTGCGATGGGGTTCGCCGACGGGTTTGCTGAGGCCCTTGTCCAAGCGGCTTGCGCGAACCCTGGTATCAACGTCTCAGAGTGCAGCCCCTTCAGCGAAGTGGTCGAAGGCATGATCGTGCCTTTGACGGCTCCTGAGGATTAGCCTCTTTTCGTTAACTTTGCAACACCTTCACCATGTATACATAATTGTTCTTCTTTTCATTTTGTTACGTTCTTCCCCGTATTTTGTATATAATTTGATCTTGTAATTGCTGTGAATTCTTTCTTCTGCATACTTTGGGTATAATTGATTGCTCTGGCTTTATACTCTTGCACACTTTTTCCTGCTCTTAATACCTTTGATGACTTGTGTTCACGCTTTACTCACCATTGCTTCTTCCTGCCTTGGTCTACGCTTTCTTTTTACTCTTTGAATCCCTTCTGCTTCTTTGGCTTGTAATAACTTCACCTTGATCTTTACTTACTTCTCCTTAACCATCATTGAATGATGAAGGAGTGTTTCTCTCTTCTATGGCCTCGACATCGCTCGAGGGCGAGGAGGGCTTATCTCTTTTGTGGCCTCGACATCACTCGAGGGCGAGGAGGGCTTAACTTGGCCGAAGCCTGCTTACCTGCACTGGGTGTCCACGCTTGAGGAGAGACCTGCTGAACGCGAGGTCGTATCGTCCTCAGCGTGTCTAAACACTTGGGACAAAGTTGCGCTTAGGTGCCCACGCTCACGGAGAGGCCTGCTCAAAGCAGCGTCGTATCGTCCATGGGGTGTCTAAACACCAAGGCAACTAGCCCATATGTCTGCACGCTTGGTGCCCACATTTGAGGAGAGGCCTGCCCGGGGGTAGTGCCGTTTCGTCCTCAGGGTGTCTGAAAACACCAAGGCGGTCAGTGTTCTTGGTGCCCACGCCCAGGGAGAGGCATGCTGAAGGCAGTGCCGTATCGTCCCTGGTGTGTCTAAACACCAAGATGACCAGGGACTTTTGTGATTACGCCTAAGGAAAATGTTTCCCTAAGGATGGCGCTTCTTCTATATGGCGTGTATAGCGTCGCCTAGCTCTCCACTGCTCCAAACTTTCTTACTGCCTGATGCCCACACTCGAAGGAAACGCCCCCCGCTCCTTCCTTGCGAGGTGCCGAGGCATCAGACACCGGGGCTAGCCTTTCTCACCTGGGGAGGGGGCGTCTCGAAGGAATTCGTTAACCCCTGCCCAAGGACTAAACGCTCAAATTTTTTAACTTTGTTGTACGTACATTCTAACCTCGATGCCCGCGCCCGAGGAGTTTGCTCTCGCCACTCCCTTTGGGGTGGCGACACGTCCCAGCTGCCTTGCGCGCTTGGCGTTCTTGAACTTCTTTTTTACTTGGGTGGCCTCATTAAAAAACCCCCGAAAGGGAAAAAGAGTGTCCCCTTTTAAACTGTGTACTACATATTGTTTTTAGCTGAAGTAAAACTTTAAATTGGCTGCGTTCCAGCTGCGTGGAATGGGGCCTCCTTCCAGAGTCTCAAGTTTGTACGAACCATTCCCCTTAGCCTCGGTTACTCTAAAGGGTCCGGTCCACTTGGGAGACAACTTGTTCTCCAACTCATATGGATGAGCCTTGCGCATGACCAGATCAGCTACTTGAAATTGCCGCGGCTTCACCTTAGAACTGTACTGATGCTCCACCCTTCTCTTTACAGCTTCAGCCTTTATTCTCGCCTCTTCTCTGGCCTCGTCCAACAGATCTAGATTCACCCTTTTTTTCTCGTTGGACTCTTTTGCCACAAAGCTTAAAAAACGGGGCGAGCTCTCATGAATCTCCACTGGGATCATGGCGTCCGACCCGTACCCTAGGCTGAACGGCATTTCCATGGTGGAAGATTGGGGTGTGGTGTGGTAAGCCCATACAATCCTTGGTACCTCTTCTGCCCATGCCCCTTTAGCTTTCTCAAGTCTACGCTTCAACCCCCTTAACAAAATTCTGTTTGCGGATTCCACCTGCCCATTCGTCTGGGGGTGTTCGACAGACGCAAACACCTGCTTGATGTCCACTTTTGAGCACAACTTACTGATTTGAAGGGTGGCAAACTGGGTGCCATTATCTGAAATAAGACGCCTCGACACGCCGAAATGGCACACAATGTTCTTCCACACGAAGTGTTGTACCTTATGTGCAGTGATCTGTGCCACTGGTTCTATCCACTTCATGACGTACTCGATGACGACTATCAAATACTTCATCTGCCTTATCGCCAGAGGGAAAGGGCCCAGAATGTCGATTCCCCATGTGTGGAAAGGCCAAGGGCTATAAATCGACCTCAACTCTTCTGGAGGCGCCTTGTGCCTATCAGCGTGCATCTGACACTACTTGCATCGTTGGGTGTATCTCACACAATCATCCCTTACTGACGGCCAGTAAAACCCCGCACGGATCACCTTGGATGCCAATGATCTCCCCCCTACGTGACTTCCACAAATCCCTTCGTGGAGTTCTGACATTATCCTTGTGCACTCGTCGCCGCTCACACATGTCAAAACTGGGTGCGTGAATCCAGTAAGGCGTCATCCATGTATCCCCTTCCTCCAAAATGCACACCTGCATACGACCATCCTCTTCCGGCGAGGTAGCATAAATGCTGACGCTGGGGGCCCTCGCCGTGTCTTGAACCAAGGACCGATGACTCCTCGACTTTCCTCTCGTCGTGCTGATATGGAGGACATCCACCCTATTATCTGCCACAAACTTTCGCGGCGTCTTGAGTGTTTCCTGGATGACTGTCCTCTGCCTTCCCCCCTTGCCTGAGCTGGCCAGCTTGGCGAGCAGGTCAGCTCGGGCATTCTGTTCTCTCGGGACATGCACCAGCTCAAATGCAACGAAAGATCCCTTCAACGCTTGGACATACTTCAGATACGCCGCCATCTATGGGTCTTTTGCTTGATACTCCCCGGTCACTTGCCCTGTGACCAACTGCGAGTCACTCTTTGCCAAGAGGCTCTGTGCACCAAGAGCATTCCAGCGATCAAAGCTTCATACTCATCTTGGTTATTACTTGCCTTCAAGGCGAAACGCAGGGCTTGCTCGATCAACACCCCATTAGACCCCTCCAAGTCTATCCCCGCACCATTCCCCTGCTGATTGGAGGCCCATCCACTGTGATCCTAACTCCACCTCCTGGGGGGCACCTCCTGGTGAGAGCTCTGCAACAAAATCTACATAGACTTGCCCTTTGATGGATCCCCTGGGCTCATACTGAATATCGAACTCTGACAGCTCCACTGCCCAGCGAACCATCCTCCCAGCGACATCTGGCTTTTGCAGTACCTTCTGAATGGGGAGGTCCGTCATCACCACCACTGTAAAGCTATGAAAATAGTGACAGAGCCTTCTGGCTGAGAACACCACTGCCAGCGCCGCCTTCTCCAACGATTGGTACCTCGTCTCTGGGCCTTGCAAGGCCATGCTTACGAAGTAGATGGGCTTCTGCACTTGATCTTGCTCTTGGACTAGCACAGAGCTTATGGCCCACTCCGTTACTGCGAAGTACAAACGGAGGGGTTCGCCTGCTCGAGGCTTCCAAAGCACGGGAGGCGTCGCCAAGTACTCTTTTAGCTTGAGGAAAGTTGTTTCGCATTCTTCTGTCCACACGAAACGGTTGTTCCTCTTCAGGCACTGAAAGTATGGGTAGCCTTTATCTCCACCAGCCGATACAAACCTTGACAATGACGCCATGCGCCCCGTTAGCTGCTACACTTCCTTCACCGAGGTTGGGCTTCGCATGGCTATGATGGTTGCACACTTGTCGGGGTTCGCCTCTATCCCCCTCTCAGTGAGCATGAATCCCAAGAATTTCCCTGCCACAACCCCAAAAACACACTTCTCCGGGTTCAGCTTGAGGCGGTACTTGGCTATTGTGGCGAACAGCTCCTCCAGGTCAGTTGTGTGTCGCCCTCTCTCCTGGGAGGTCACCGCCATGTCGTCAACATAGGCCTGCACATTTCTTCCCAGCATAGGTGCGAGGACCCTATCCATCAGTCTCTAGTACATGGCCCCTGCATTCTTCGACCCAAACGGCATGACCTTGTAGTAGTAGCTACACGTCTCGGTCATGAACGCCGTTTTGCTCTCATCACGTGGATGCATCTTGATCTGATTGTACCCAAAAAATGTATCCAAGAAACTCAGCATCTTGCAACCCGAGGCGCTGTCCACCAACGCGTCGATGCTGGGTAATGGATATGAATCTTTGGGGCACGCCTTGTTCAAGTTTGTGAAGTCGACGCACATTCTCCACTTTCCATTCGCCTTCTTCACTAAGACGACATTGGCCAACCACTCAGGGTATTGGATCTCCCTGATGTGCCCAGCGCTCAGCAGTTTCTTCGTTTCCTCCTGAACGACGAGGCGCCTCTCCTCGTTGAACTTCCTCCTCCTCTGTCGTACAGGGCGGACCTTGGGGTCCATGGTGAGATGATGGCATGGAAAATCTGGGTCGATGCATGGCATGTCCGAGGCAGACCATGTGAATGCATCTAGGTGGCGCGAGATTACCGCCGCCACCTCATCCAGCTTTTCCTGGCTCAGCAATCGCCCCAACCTGAACACCTTACCACCAATCTGCCTCTCCACCACATTATATTCCGGCTAGGGTCGCCTGTCTCGCACGCTCTCTGCACGAGACTCGCTTCTGTGACCTTCTCGCATGGGCGTCGCCTCGTCGATTACCTCAGGTGAGGCCTCCTCTGATGCTTCCTCCATGGGCGAGACCTCATCGGATACCTCTTCCATGGGTGAGGCCTCGCCATGCGTTTCTTCCAAGGGTGCAGCCTCCCTAGGCGCCTCCTCCGCGGGTGAGGCCTCGACAGGTGTCTCCTCCACGGGCATCGCCTCTTCCAGGGGCTCTACTTCCATTGACATGTCTGAAGCGGGCAGGCGTTCCATCACCATGACTACTCCCCTCTTCGTTTTTAAGCTATTCTCATAGCATTTTCGGCCCTCCTCCTGATCAGACTTGATCTCGATCACCCGGCCACTAAGGCCTGCAGCTTCATCTTCATGTGGCACGTGGAGGCCACTGTTCTTAGCCTATTCAGCGCAGGCCTACCCAACAGAATGTTGTAAGCTGAATTGGCATTCACTACCAAGTATCGAATGCTCTCGGTACGTGATGTCGTTCCATCCGTAAACGTCGTCCTTAGCTCCAGGTAGCCACGTACCTCTACTTGGTCCCCTGCAAACCCATACAAACATCCAGTGTAGGGCATCAGAAGATCTGGGGACAACTACAGCTTGTTGAAGGTGGACCAGAACATGACATCTTCTGAATTGCCCTGGTCCACGAGAACTCGGTGCACCCTCCTACCCCGCGGTGACGACCGAAATGACCACGGGGTCATTATCATGTGGGACGACATCACATAGGTCAGCCTTGGTGAACACAAGGTCTGACTCCCACGGGTCATCCGAGCCCTCCTCAGCTACTGAATTAACTGACCTCACATACCTCTTGCGCTGAGAGGCAATGGGCCCTCCTCCTGAGAAGCCACCAGAGATGGTGTGGACTTCCCGATGGGTCGGCATCTCGTGCGCCTGCTCCTCTTCTGGTACCGCCAAAGCTGCGGAAGTAGATGATCCGTCCAAATAATCCTTCAGAAAACCACTCTTCACAAGCTCATCCTACTGATTGCCCAGTGCCGAGTAGTTGTTCATGTGGTGCCCAAAGGCCTAGTGGAACTCGCACAACGAATCTTTGTGAGGTCCCAGTACCTTGTCAGTCTTCACTAGTGGCCTCAGCCTATCTGCTATGTTAGGCACGGCGATGAGATCCTTCAACTCTACCACAAAATTGTGCCTCAGCGACCTATTCCCCTCCTCGCTGGCCTGTTCCCCTCTGCTACGCACCCTAGCCTTGGGTCTCCTCGCCTCGTATGGGCGTCTCCTGTCCTGATTCTTCCTTCCCGTCGTGGCCTCGTTGACCTTAGCGGGTTGTGCACGCGACGGTGCTCTTAGGCGTGTGGGTGCAATACTCGTGCGCTTTTCGCATACCTCACCCTCAGTGGCGATGTGTTCCACAGATGGACTCACAGAAAGGCCCAGGGCACACCCCCTTTCTAAACGCGTTGACGATCATGGGCTCCTCTAAGGTGCCAACCTTTACCACCTGTGCCTCGAAGCGATTGATGTATTCCTTCAAGGTCTCGCCTTGATACTGCTTTACGTCGAACAAGTCATACAATACTGGTGGTGGAGCCATGTTTGCTATGTACTGTTTGGGAAACAACTGGGAGAGCTGGGCGAACGATGTGATGTGGCCATCCGGAAGGCTGACGAACCAGTCCATGGCCATCCCAATCAAGGTGCTCATGAAGAGCTTGCATCTTACGGCGTCAGAGCCACCTACCAGCATCATCTGCGTGTGGAACACAGTGAGGTGTGCTTCGGGATCCTCCATCCCTATGAAAGTCACCTTAGGACCCACGAACGTATGAGGGATCACCGCCTCCATGATCGACTATGAGAACGGTGTGGAAAACTCCCTCGGTGGAGTGAAGCAATCACGATCATCTACATCACGTAGCCCTGAGTTGTTGCGCAAACCGCGACGCAGCTCCTCATTTGTACGGCACAACTCCTCATTTCTCGCCTGAGACGCCACGAGACCTACCTGCATGCGCTCCTACTCAACCTTTGATGTTGCCATTGCCTCCTGCAATCCCTGCATCATATCCATGACCTGTTGCATGGTCATATCTCCACTCTCAGCGCGCGTCGAACTCTGCCTGGTTGTCCTCATTCTCTTGCAGTTCTTGGAAATCTTCAAACTGTTGCGGTGATTCTTGACAACTTTTCGGGTAAAAACAAACGGAAATACGAACAAACGGTAGAAACTTCCAGAAGACGAAGAACTAACAACTGAAATTGTTCCCACCGGTTGACTAGGGACGTCTTCGTGCGTGGCTTCTACTCGCGAGCTAGGGCACCTTCGTTCTGCGCCGTCGTGAGTACCTGCAAAGAAGTGAACAAAGGGGCGCCCTCGCGACCGTTTGCACTCCGACGATCAAGTCAGCTAGCGAGAAACATCAAAGGGACACACCTCCGTATCGAAACACCGTGAAAGGATGCTTTGAAGGTGGTCGAAATACTGAATAGCTAGTACTGTGTTGCCCTAATTGTTTGTGCGCACAGTGGGTGCGCCGTGAAACAACTAGGGTTTTTTGTGACTCTGTGTTAATTGTGAGAATTAGTTTAAAACCTGGATCCCTCTCAAATGTCCCAAGGCCCCCTTTTTATACACCTCCCACATTTAAATCGCGTTAAAGCGCATTGAAAGCGTATAAAAACATGCCTTGAAACATTCGAAACTTAACTGAATTAACGCGTACCTTAGCGAACTGTTAGGAAAGCCTTGATGTTTTCAGTGCTTGTTGCCACATGTTCTTCAGACTTGATTGTTACTCTTCGTGGAGGGCCTTACAACGTCGTAACCCAACTTAGGGATAATCCATTGTGTAAGTCCTCCTTCTTGGAGTGCATTTGCGCAAAGGGGTGATTTTCTGGGTGCCAACTCATGCGCCCCCGCCTCTAATCAGTTGCCTTGGGAGCTATCTACCTTTCTCTCGTACCATGCACGTGGTTCTCCCCTGGGCGTGGCCCTCTCATGGGTCGTATCCGTCCTAGGGTCTCCCAGCGATGGCGTGGGTACTTCGTGAGTCAGGTTACCCCCTACTAGTACTAGAACTATGACCTTGAAGCCACCTTTCTCTTCTCTTTATTACTGTCCTGAGGCAATGAGGCCTCTCGCGGTGTCGCCCACTCCACGGTCTTTCCTACCCATGGGTATCGGGGTGGACACCGTCGATGCCTTAACTTGGCGACGCCTTATCTTGGCGTCGCCCTAACCTGGTGACGCCTCATCTGGGCGACGCCTACACCTGGCGACGCCTCATCCTGGCGACGCTTACACCTGGCGACGCCTTATCCTGGCGACGCCTCAAGTGGTCAATTTGTTGACTTTCTCCCTTGGGTCCCTTGAGGGGCCCCACCATACGTTGACTTTTGACTTTGACTTGGACTTTGGTCTACGCCCGGGGACGGGACGGTACAGAAGCCCCCCAGTCTTGAGCTGACACTTGTTTCAGCAAAAAGACTAAGGCCTCACCCTAGTATCTACGTGGCATTCCTGCTGACATGACATTCCTTTGATCAGTTGACGTGACGCTCTCTGAGCGTCTGACACGACATTCTCTGCGCCAGAGATGTGATGGCTTAAGTTGTGCTTTAATCTTTTCGACACGTGGCGCGATCCAACGGCTGAGGATGAGCGTCGTTAGCGCTTCCAAGTTAACGTTATAACCCTTCGAAATTGCGCGCTCAAGGCACTGTTCCATCACCTTTCGTATTCTCTGCACTGTTCATCTTCTCAAAGTTTCCTCTGCGATCTCTGCTCTCTCACTTCGCATTCTCGACCTTTACCAACTCAAACACTCAAAGGTATGATTTTTCTTCCTTGTTTATTCTCGCCCATTACTGCATTAATCTCATAACTGTCTGGGTCTGTTTATGTTTCTGCATCTCTTGTATTCCCTTCCTCATTTCTCTATTCCTCCCCTCCTGAACTTCTCGCGTGGGTAGGGGTTTTCTTAGGGTTTCTTTCCCCTTTTCTTCCTGACCTTACTAGCTGAACCCTTTTCTTTTCTTCATTCTTCAACTTCTTCATCAATGGCACGTACCAAAACAACGACCAACCCTCCACCCCAGAGTCAACCATAGGTCCCTTTACCCATGGGCTCCAGACGAACTGCTTGACGAGTACTCGAGCTTGGTCTCCAAAAATGCTTGGAGGGATCATGTAGGAGAGTCAAGCGCCTACGACCATCGTGCCTTCGAGAAAAGGCACGATGACGACATTGCAGTGCTCCCTTGTACCTTAGGGGAGCCCGTGTGTGGGGATGAGCAGGCCAACAACGGGGTCCCCTTCTTCTATTTGTATCAGGTGGTCTTCAAGCGCATAGGGATGCGCTTGCCCTTCTCCAGGTTTGAGAGGGAATTGCTAACGGAGATTAATATTGCCCCAGCCCAGCTGCACCCCAATGGCTGGGCCTTCCTCAAGGCCTTTGACATACTGTGCGGCTTCTTCGGGTGCGCACCTTCTGTTGACATCTTCCTTCATTTCTTCGAAGTGAAGAAACAGGGGAAGAGCCTCTGGGTGAGCCTCAGCAACATCCCTGGAAGGGTCCTCCTGACTCTATTCCAGCAATCTTTCAAGGGCTGGAAGGGCAAATTTTTCAAGGTTTGCTGCTCCGACTTCGACCCTTCCGCCCTTGACGGCTTTCCCCTGTATTGGGTGAAGGAGGTGAAGACCGTGAAGCCCAAATCCCTGGACGAGTTGTCCTCGAACGATCGAGAGGCTTGTCAAAGTCTGACCAGCGCGGGGGGCTTCGACACCGCCACCCTAATAAGCCTAGAGTACAACGCTGAGGCTCTAGCAAAATACATAAGTACGAGAGCTTCCCCTTATAACTTTCTATTCTAGAGGGAGGAGTCGAAACTGAGCCTACAAGCGCTCCTCCACCTGCCCCAGAACTCCCTCTTCCCATGCAAGATTCATTGAGGGGTTTCTTGGGTAGAGCGTCCCCACGTGCTCAAGCTGAAGGGCCTTAGAGGGAAAGTCTATATTACTACATGGGTGTCTTCATGTCCTACGCCCACTCTTGGCACATGCAGGCCAGGGCTAAGGCTGTCAAAGCCTCTGCCTTCCAAGCGCTGGAGAAGGAAGTTGCCTCCCTAAAGGAGGAGAAGGAGAGGCTAGCCACCCACTGGGGGCGTCAGGAGGACGCATACAAGACTTCTTTGAAGGTGGCGCAGAAAGCAAAAGAGGAGGCCAACAAACGGTTGCACGAGGTGTCTCAGGCCAACGCTGAGCTCCTCAACCAGGTGGTGCCCCTTCGAGTGAAGATCACTGATCTCGAGGAGGCAGGCAAGACCTTCGAGGCGCAGCAGAAAAAACTTGAAAACCAGTGCATTGATCGGGAGCAAACACTGGGGAAAACCGAAGCTGCGGTCGAGGAAAAGACTAGTGAGTGCTCCCGATTAGCCAGTGAGAACGCCACCCTCCAAGCCAAGATCCAGGAATTGACGGCTGCTTTGGCCTCCAAAGACCAAGAATTGACCACTCAAGCCGCCAACTTCAAGGTTGCTGAAGAAAAACTGATAGGGGAGGCTGCCACCAGTTTCGGTGAAGGGTTTGTAGAGGCTCTTGTTCAAGCTGCCTATGTGAACCCTGGCATCGACGTCTCTAGGTGTAGCCCCTTGAACGAAGTGGTCGATGGCAAGTTGGTCCCTTTGGAGGGCTTTGAGGGATAGCCTACACTTTGTGCTTCAACAGAATCATTTGATAGTTACTCTTTGCTTAACTTGTAATTATCACGAACCTTACTTGTAATTATAACTTTTGAATTTGCTTAAATGTCATCTGCTTTCTTTCAACTCTTCTTGCGCTTTATCTGCTTCTGTTTTCTTTTCTATATCAAAGGCATAACTGGTACTTTCCTTCGACGCATTTCTTCATTGCTTCGCCTTTAACTATTTAGGTAGCACGTGACTCTCCCTCTTACTCTTTCTTCTTAAGTCGCGAGGCACGCCCTTCTCTTGGCCCTTTTCGCTTGGAACCTTGCTTGGCCTTTGTATCTGTAAGGAATCTTTTTCATGAAGGCGTCGCCTGCCTGGTCATTGCCCAAAGGCAAAGGAGGATTTTACCTTCGCGTATTTCTCTTGTCTCCAATGACTCATGCTTTCATGCTTCTCCTTCTTATCCTTCGAATTTCTTTTTCCCTTTGAACTTAGAAAATCTCCAACTTGCTTCTTACTTACCTTTCTTGGGCCCGAGGCACTCGTAACCGAAGGTAGTACTGACTTTCTCATCGCCATAGAATAAAAAGGGGAGTTTTTTCTTTTTCGGCTTCGACATCGCTCAAGGGCGAGGAGGACTTATCTGTTCTTCTGCGGCCTCGACATCGCTCGAAGGCATGGAGGACTTATCCTATCTGTATTGGGTGTCTACGCTCGAGGAGAGACCTGCTCTGGGTGTCCTCAGCGTGTCTAAACACTTGGGACAAAAGTCGCGCTCTGGGTCCCACGCCCATGGAGAGGCCTACATAATAGTGCCATATCATCCATGGGGTGTCTAAATACCAGTGCGACTTAGCCCTTATCTCTTCACGCTTGGTGCCCACGCTTGAGGAGGGCCCACTACAGCAGCGCCGTGTCGTCCTCAGGGTGTCTGGAAACACCGAGGCGAGTGTTCTGAGCATCAGATGCGGGGGCTAGCTGTTCCTACCTGAGGAGGGGGCGTCCCGAAGGAATCCCTTAACCCCTTTGTACCGCCCTGGTGGTCGGGAGTGATGACGTGGCATCCTGCTACAGTATAGGCGTGTTGGCAAGGCACCAGGTTGGCAAAAGGGAAGGAAGTCGGGGGGCTCGTGTAGCCGCCAGTTGTTAAATTGACGTGTTCCGATCTCCAGCTTACCAGAATCGGCGATCACCAGGTTAAAGATGAAGTCGCCAGATGTAGATTCAGGCGACCTAGTCATTGGAGATCGCCAGAGCAAGCACATCGCCAAAGATGAAGGAGAAGTAGATTATGAAGGCGGCCAGCGAGACCACAAGGAAGGTGTATGAAGGCCCCTAACTCGCCAGTTCCAGTAGAGATCGCACTCCCAAGTTAGCTATGCACTGGGCAGTACCATGCATAAGTAACTTAGCCAAAATGAGAGTAGAAGCAACGCCAAGTCAAGGAGGCTCAAGAGGATGGCACGTGTACGACTGGATGCGAGCCACGTGTCCAGGTCTGTAACTGCCAGGAGAGAGAAAGCAACCAGGTATATAAGAGTTCTAAACAAACTTTCTGAGGTACGCACGTTCAGATTATAATCTTTACGCTTGCGAGTTATAGAGCTTACTGTGAGAGAGGATTTGCACGGTTCTTGTTCTCTTAGTATTTGGTGATACCGTCACTGACTTGGGCGTTGGAGTGCGATCGGCCGCAGCGGCGCCGCTCTGTTTCTTTGCAGGTTCTTGAGGTGGATCTCGAAAAGGAACGGAGGTTCGAAGCGGTGCACACGTCGATCCTTTGACGAGGCAGTTTCCAGCGTTCTGGTCAACAGGCAGGATCATCAGGCGCCCACCGTGGGGCCGTGTAAAACTTGCTCCCATCCACAGCGTGAGTTCTTGGAGGTTTTCGAAGTTTTCTACGTGGTTGTGTGCTGGTGCAACCATCGCTCGCTGTTTGCTTGAGTTTCGTTCGGTGAGTTCGCGTTTTATACCGTTCGTTTGGGTTTTCGATCGGTGAGGTGAGGTTTTACTGCTGTTTGCGCGTAATTTGTCTGGTGGAGTTCGAAGTTCTTTCGCTCGTTTGGTTGTCCATGGGGAAGCGCTGGTTTCTGGTGAAGTTGTGGTTTTCTTTGAAGGTTTACGGTGTTTGTTGAGTTCTCTTGCTCAGTTTCGCACAGTTTTCTCCGACTGATCGCTGAATCGATCGTGGTTGAGGTGTCGTTCGCTGCATTCTGTGATTCGCTGAGTTTCATGAGAAAAATGAGAAGCAATCGCTCAAGTCCAGTTGCGCCCGTCGCTGCCGAAGGCGCCGCTGCCATGACCATGGCGCAGATGGCAGAGATGATGCGTTCGTTGCAGGCAACTGTGGAAGCCTCACGCGTAGAGCAGGCGAGAATGCATGAGGACCTGGTCGCCTCTCGCGCCAAGAACGAGGAGCTCAGCAAGGTGACTGAGGAGCTGCGTCAAGCTCTTCAGGAGCAGCAAGGGCGTTCTTCTGCTGAAGAGGTGGCGCCGTCATCGCCACCTCGTGTTTTCCCTATGCCTTTTGTTCAGGCGATTACTGATACGCCTATTCCCACGAGCGTGGTTCCGGTTAAGGCTGTCTTTACCGGCGTGGAGGATCCAGAGGCTCATCTAACCACGTTCCATACGCTGATGATGCTGTCGGGAGGGTCAGACGCCCTCTACTGCAAGATGTTCGTGAGTACGCTCCAGGGAACGGCGATGGAGTGGTTTGTGAGCCTGCCTAACGGCCACATAACCAATTTTCAACAGTTCTCGAAGATTTTTGTCGAGCAGTACATCGTGAATAAGGCACCGCCTAGGGTGTCTTATGATCTGTTCGATATAAGGCAGTACCAGGGAGAGTCCCTCAGAGACTACCTGAATCGCTTTGGGGCGTAGATGGTCAGATCGCCGGCCAAGGATGAAGAAATGCTGGTCTATGCCTTCAAGAAGGGCGTGCTGCCAGGACCATTCTGCGAGGCCTTGATCAGGGCTCACCCCGCGACGTTTGCTGAAGTCAGGCGACTTGCGGTGCCTCACATCGCCGATGAAAGTGAGGTCGCTGAGAAGAGAGGGAGCCTGGCTCCTGCTAGGCCACGCGCCCAGACCAGAATCCAGCCGCAAAGGGTGCTGGAAAAAGCGACGGCGGCCAGGAAGGACCAGAGGACTCGCCATCCTTACGATAGGAGAAACAAGGGAAGGAGCCAAGCGCGCCAGCAACCAGCACGCCGGGAATACAATCGCCCGCCTAAGCACAAGTTTGTCATGGGACTAGCGGATCTGATCGCCATTCCTAACATATCTGCTAGGTTGAAAGCGCCTGAGAAGGTGGGCGACAAGGTGCTGGGGTCAAAGCCAGATGCCTGGTGTGAGTTTCACCAAGGCTTTGGCCACACTTTGGACTCGTGTTTGTCTTTGGGATATCAGCTCGACGATCTGGTTAAGAGTGGGTTCCTAAATGACTATCTGCTGGACAGGAGGACGGGGGGAGCGTCGAGTTCCCAGCCAGCAGGTGGAGAAGCCCAGCAACACGAGATGCCTATCCACGGGGAGATCCACACCATTGCAGGGGGCTTCTCAGGCGGTGGATGCACCGCATCGCAGAGGAAGAAGTACGCGCGATCGGTGATGGCAGTGGATATGTTTGAAGATCACTCGCCGGAAGTGGACATTACGTTCACCAAGCAGGATCTTCGGGACGTTGTGCCTCATGACAACGATCCCATAGTCATTTCGTTGGTTACGGCGGGAAGGAAGGTCCACAGAGTTCTGGTGGACCAAGGGAGCTCGGCAGACGTGATGTTCTGGCCGACTTTCACGCAGCTGGAGTTGCCCCTTGACCAGCTAAGGCCCTATGGAGGGTGCCTATATGGGTTCGCTGGCGACCGGGTGGAGGTCAGGGGGTACATTGAGCTGAGAACCACGTTTACAGATGAGGCTGGGTCGAGGACGGAGAAAATCAAGTACCTCATTGTGAACGCTCCTTCAGCATACAACATCCTGTTGGGAAGGCCCACGCTTAACAGGATAGGCGCAATCCCGGATAGGCGCAATCCCGTCGGCCCGGCACATGAAGGTAAAGTTGCCGTCTATGGAGGGGGTGGTGATCACGATCAAGTCTGATCAGAAAGAAGCGAAAAAGTGCTATGAGAATAGCCTGAAAAACAAGAGGTCGGTGAGTTATGTAACAACCACCCCACCTCCCGGTGTGAAGCCCAGATCGACGGTAACAGAGGAGGCCGCCGGAAGAGATGTGGAGATGGTGGACGCTGAGCTGGGGGAGAAGAATGCTGGTCTGGAGGAGGAAGAGGAGCGGAATCGCCCTGAGGAAGCGAGGGAGCAGGGAATCGCCAGGGCGGTGATCGCCAGAGAATCCAGGCCAAAACCTGTCGAGCAGTGGCTCGAAAAGGAGATCGGAGGAAAGATCTTCAAGCTGGGAAGATCTCTGGAGGTCGAGTTCCAGGACCAGATCGCCAAGGTGATTGAGCGGCATCTGGACGCGTTTGCATGGTCCACTTCGGACATGCCTGGGATTGATCCCGACTTCTTGTGCCATCATCTGGCGATGGACAACTTGGTGAAACCAGTGCGACAAAGGAGAAGAAAGTTCAACGAGGAGAGGAGGCAGGCGATCAGGGACGAAACACAGAAACTCCTCGCTGCAGGCCACATCAGGGAAGTCCAGTACCCTGAATGGCTGGCAAATGTCGTGCTGGTAAAGAAGAGTAACGGGAAATGGCGCATGTGCGTCGATTTCACCGACCTGAACAAAGCTTGCCCAAAGGATTCGTATCCTTTACCAAGCATTGATGCCCTGGTCGATAGTGCTGCAGGGTGCAAGTTGCTGAGTTTCCTGGATGCCTTCTCGGGATACAATCAGATCAAGATGCATCCCATGGATGAAGAGAAGACAGCCTTCATGACGGAGAGATCGTGCTACTGCTATAAGGTGATGCCGTTTGGGCTGAAGAACACGGGGGCCACGTACCAGAGGCTGATGGATCGAGTACTTGCACCAATGCTGGGAAGGAACGTGCAAGCTTACGTCGATGACATGGTCGTGACCTCGCCGGAAAAAAGCAAGCACGTTGCAGACTTGGAAGAATTGTTCACGACGATCGCCAAGTTCAAGTTAAAGCTCAATCCGGAGAAATGCATTTTCGGCGTGGAGGCTGGAAAGTTTTTGGGTTTCCTCTTGACTGAAAGAGGAATAGAAGCCAACCCAGACAAGTGTGCCGCCATCTTGGCGATGAGGAGCCCAGCTACGGTGAAAGAAGTCCAGCAGCTAACAGGTCGGATGGCAGCCCTATCTCGCTTCGTGTCAGCTAGCGGAGAAAAGGGGCATCCCTATTTTCAGTGTCTGCGGCGCAATAATAAGTTCGTTTGGACGAAAGAGTGCGAGGAAGCTTTCGTCAAACTGAAGGAGTATCTGGCGAGCCCGCCGGTTCTGTGCAAACCGCTGGTGGGAATCCCTCTCAGGTTGTATTTTGCTGTAACTGAGAGGGCGGTGAGTGCGGTGCTCGCCCAGGATCAAGATCAGGCTCAGAAGCCTATTTATTTTGTGAACAAGGTGTTGCAGGGCCCAGAAACGAGATATCAGGCCCTGGAGAAGGCTGCACTGGCCGTGGTATTTTCGGCGAGGAGGTTGCGCCACTACTTCCATAGCTTCACAATACTGGTGATGACTGACCTGCCCATCCAGAAGGTCTTGAAGAAACCTGACGTTGCGGGAAGGATGGTGAAGTGGGCCGTAGAGTTGTCAAAGTTTGATATTAAATATGAGCCCCGAGGCCCGATCAAGGGGCAAATCTTTGCAGATTTCGTGGTTGAGCTCTCATCAGAGGCGACGCGGGTTGAAGGAGACGATTTCCGTTGGGTACTTTCAGTGGATGGATCGTCGAACCAGCAGGGCAGCGGTGCTGGAGTCATATTGGAGGGACCCAACGGCGTGCTGATCGAACAATCTTTGAGATTTGCCTTCAAGGCCAGTAACAATCAAGCAGAGTACGAGGCGTTGATCGCCGGAATTTTGCTGGCCAAGGAGATGGGAGCTAGGGTGCTGATGGCTAAGAGTGACTCGCTGCTGGTCACGGGGCAAGTAACAGGCGAGTTCCAGGCTAAAGGTCCACAAATGGCGGCTTACTTGGCGTATGTGCAGGAATTGAAGAGTTCCTTTGCCTCCTTTGAAGTAGTACATGTGCCCAGAGAGCAGAATGCCCGAGCTGACTTGCTTGCTAAGCTCGCCAGCTCAGGCAAGGGGGTAGGCAGAGGACGGTGATTCAAGAAACTCTGAAGACGCCAAGGGCATTTGTAGCCGATCACCTGGTCCTTCAGATAAGCAAGTCGACGAAGAAAGCAGCGAGAAGCCATAAGTCCTTGACGCAAGAAACTCTGAGATCGCCGAGAATTAGAGCATGTCGAGGAGAGAAGGTGAATGTGATGCAGGTCTGCGCCACCCATGAGCCAGACACTTGGATAACACAGTACAAGCGGTGCCTGGCAGATGGCCTCCTCCCACTGGATCCGACAGAAGCTAGGAGGGTAAAGAAAAATTCCAGCAAATACACATTGATTGATGGCGATCTGTACAGGTTTGGGTTCACTCACCCACTCCTGGAATGCGTACACGGCGAGAAGTGCACGAGGATCATGGCAGAGCTCCACGAGGGTATATGCGGAAGCCACGTTGGGGGTCGAGCTCTGGCCGCGAGGACTCTCCGTGCAGGTTACTACTGGCCATCGATGAGAGAAGATTGCAAGAAATATGCCCAGTGTTGCAAACAATGCCAACAGCACGCCGATTGGCACAAGGCACCTCCCGAGGAGTTGAAGTCGATCTATAGCCCTTGGCCGTTTCATACTTGGGGAATCGACATCCTGGGACCTTTCCCGCTGGCGATCAGGCAGATGAAGTACTTGGTGGTGGCGATTGAGTATTTCACCAAGTGGATTGAAGTAGAACCAGTGGCCCAGATCACCGCACACAAGATCGAAGGTTTCGTGTGGAAGAACATCGTGTGCCGGTTTGGAGTGCCTAAACGCCTGGTGTCGGATAATGGGACGCAGTTTGCAAGCCACCTGTTGAAGAAGCTTTGCGAAGGGGTGGGAATTCAACAAGTGTTTGCATCCGTCGAGCACCCTCAGACAAATGGCCAGGTGGAGTCAGCTAATCGGGTGTTGTTGAGAGGTTTGAAGAGAAGGCTTGAGAAAGCCAAGGGAAGTTGGGCTGAGGAGGTGCCCCGTATAGTCTGGGCGTACCACACCACCGAGCAGTCAGGAACCCATGAGACCCCGTTCAGCTTGGTCTATGGGTGTGATGCCATGATTCCAGTGGAGATCCAGGAGAGCTCGCCGAGATTCCAGAACTTCGTAGAGGAAGACTCGAATGAAGAGAGAAGGCTGAACCTGGATCTACTGGATGAGGTCAGGGAAGAGGCGAGGTTGAAGGCTGAAGCCGTGAAGAGAAGGATTGAACGAAGATACAACTCGAAGGTGATGCCAAGGCAGTTTAGAAAGGGCGACTTGGTGATGAGGAAGGCCCACCAGTACGAGATGGAGAATAAACTGTCACCCAAGTGGACTGGACCGTTCAGAATAACCGAGGCGCTCGGGAACGGCGCCTACCGCTTAGAGACGCTGGAAGGAGGGGCGATTCCTCACACCTGGAACGCCACACACCTGAAGTTGTACTATAGTTAAGAGCTTTGTAAGTAAAGACAAACACAAAGTCATATTACAATGTCTCTGATGAAACAGTTTGAAAGGGGCACTATTTTTTCCCTAAGGAGGGTTTTTAACGAGGCCACCCAATAAAAGAAAAGTTTTCGAAGTACAAGGCGTTTTCAGATTGCATGTGTGCTATTTTCCAAAAGTTTTGAAGAAAGACCTTGTCACTTGTACGTGATTTAAGGCGAGTAAAGATATATCGCGTGCTTTCTAAAAAGTTTTTAAGTCCTCATCGTTTTTCGGCGATTGGAGGCACCAGTAAAAGTTTTTAAGTCCTCATCGTTTTTCGGCGATTGGAGGCATCAGTTAAAGCTTTTAAGTCCTCATCGTTTTTCGGCGATTGGAGGCACCAGTTAAAGTTTTTAAGTCCTCATCGTTTTTCGGCGATTGGAGGCACCAGTTAAAGTTTTAAAGTCCTCATCGTCTTTCGGCAATCGGAGGCACCAGATGAAAGACCTCAACGCCCTCGCGCATTCTGAGGCAAGATAAAGACCTCCTCGCCGTCGAGCGAGTGCAGGCGAGGAAGAGTAAAAAGTCCTCAGTGTTTCTGGGGGCGAGAAGATGTAACCCCTGGGGCAATGTAGAGGCACCAGCAAAAAGTCCTCCGTGTTTCTGGGGGCGAGAAGATGTAACCCATGGGGCAATGTAGAGGCGCCAGTAAAAAGTCCTCCGTGTTTCTGGGAGCGAGAAGATGTAACCCCTGGGGCAATGTAGAGGCGAGTTAAAGACCTTCTCGCCGATGAGCGAGTTCAGGCAAGTTAAAGACCTTCTCGCCGATGAGCGAGTTCAGGCAAGTTAAAGACCTTCTCGCCGATGAGCGAGTTCAGGCGAGTTAAAGACCTTCTCGCCGATGAGCGAGTTCAGGCGAGTTAAAGACCTTCTCACTTACATGCGAGCTTAGGCAAGATAAAATCCTTCTCGTCTCGAACGAGTTCAGGTATGGTGCAGAGGGTGGAAGAAGTTTGGAAGGTGGCTAAGGTAGGTTCGAAGAGAACGCCTAGTTAACCGGTCTTTTGTTCTGAAGTTCAGGGAGGCAAAGAAGGATCCCAAAAGGCGTTTCTACCCCCAGATAAAGAAACAATGGCCAAAGCATGAGGCTAGAAAGAAGCTGATATTACCAAGCGTCTTTGGCGATCAGGAAGAGCTCGAACAGCGGCGGGAAGGTTAAAAGACCTGTTTGATGAAGCAGGTCGAGTGGAGCGGTGTTTAAGCCAGCAACTGGGTTACAGTTCATTGCTTGAAGGATATTTTTACGATAAGGTTAATTGCCTTAAGGTTACAAATTGTTAAGTGTTTGTTGCTTAGGGCTGAAGTGATCCGAAGCAGTTAAGTCAAAGGTTGTACCTACAGTTTTCCTAAGTCATTCCTTTGAAATTAAACAAGCAAGGAAAGTTGAAGCGAGTGAAGAAGTTATAAAAGGAAAAACGTAAACCTTTGTCATTAACAGATAGCAGTGAATAACAGTTCGGAACATATATGCGAGGGACATAAAAGTTTATTACAAGTTATAATACAAGGGAAAGCACAAAGGTAGCAGATGAAGAAGAGTTGATTAATCTTCAGCAGGAACGACTTTTCCATCCACCACCTCATTGTTCAGCGACACCATGCTGAGATCCAGGTCGGGGAATAGGCAAGCAAATTGTTCCCGCGCAGCTTCGAATCCAGCAGCCAGAATTTGAGCAGAGTTTAGCTTGAGTTCTTCAATTTGTTTCTGAAGTTCTTCAATCCGCCTCTTGAGGTCTTCAGTTTGCTCTTTCAGCTCTTTATTCTGTTGCTCCAGCTCTTCAACCTGTTTTTTAAGTTGTTCGTTGGTCTCTTGAGCCTGGAGAAGGTCTTCAGTAACCTTCTTGGATTCCGCTTGTGCTTGGGCCAATTCAGCAGCCACCTTTCCCTTCTCTTTGTTGGCCTCGGCAAGATCAGCTATGGCGTCGTCCCTCGCCTTTTCCACTTGCCCAAGGAATTTCTCTCGGTCGGTTGACCTCTGCTCCAATTTTTGCACTTTAGTGGCGTCAGCTTTCATGAGAGCCTCCAGGTCAACCACCCTGACGCGAAGAGGCACAATCTTGCTCTCCAGTTCGACCTTCTCTTGAGCAAGTTGATGCACCTTGTGGCGAAGGTCAGTGGCCTCCTTGCGCGCCAACTTGAGCTCGGTGTTCATTGCATCCTCCACTCGGGAGTGTTCGATTTCTGCGAGCGTCAGGCTGAAAGAAAACTTCTCCACCTCGACCCTCATGGTGTTGTTTTCGGTTTTGAGGTTGAAGAGGTCGTCTTGGAGCCTCCTGGTTGAGCCCTCCACAGCCCTGGTTATGATCGCCGGGATGTCTTCCGCTATGGTCTTCAGCTTGGCAGTTAGAGGCTCCCACATCCTTGTGACCTCCAAAGGGAGGTTTGCTGCTTGGAGAGGCACCAGGTGAGCCTGTTGTTGGTTCTCGTCGCCACCTTCCTTAGCGGGTTCTTCAGTAGGCGCTTCCTGGCGTGGCGACGGAATCGGGGACTCGGTGATCAGAATCGGAGAGGTATGAGCGACCTCATCCCCGATTGGAGCAGCTTCTGCAGCTGAGGCGTTTGAAGGGATACCCCCTCCAGCTGACACATATGGTGTAGAGGCGCTTGGGGGGTCCTCCATGAAGTTTGGCTCTGGGGCCTCAGCTGCAAGTGGCGCAGTGGCCAGTGGGACCGCTTGGACTGGAGAGGCAGGAGCCTGTGGGGGTGGCGATGATGGAGGAGGAGCAGGCGTCGATGGAGGTGTTGAGGTTGGAAGAGGGGGTGGAGCAGGCGGTGAGGAAGGTGCCACCCTCTTCCTCTTTGAGACCAAACCATCCTCGGTGGCCTCGTCATCTTCTTCCTCTTCCTCATTGATCACCTGAGGGGCTTTCCTTTTAGGTCTTTTGAGGACCATTTTCTTGCGTTGGGCAGGTTCCTTGGGTGGTGATCGCCCTTGGACGATGGCTGTCTCCACCACCGAGTTGGGCACCATTTGAGAACCTGTCGCCAACCCGTGGTTTCGGGCGAGCGCCTTCAGTTCAGCGAGCATGCCTTTGCCCAACATGTTGTCTGCATGGAACGAAAATGCATGGGTTAACTCAAGGAAAAAATAAGTGCATAAGGTAGTAAACAGCAAAGTAGATGATATGTGCAGGAAAGGTAAAACCAAAGTCTTGCGCATAACGCACAAGACGCCCAGAAACAGCTAAACAGAAGCAGTATCAAAACAACAGTTTAATGTCCTAACCTATTCGAATTTCTAGCTGGTCTTCATAAAATTCGAAGCATATCAAGGTGGTGGTAAGGAAAGTAATGTTGGCGTCCGCCACCCTTTTCCAGAAGAGACAGAGATCTCTGTCCAATGCTCCCATGCTGTCAGGACTTCTGGGTCTCCTGAAGCAGCTCTTGGACTCTTTCTTCCCCTTGTCCACCCAGTACAAGGGGAAGCCGTCGAGAAGGGAGGCGTCCTTGTCATTCGAGCGCACTTGGACGAACTTCCCCTTCCAGTCCTTGTAGGATTGCTGGAAGATAGCAAAGATGGACCTCCCAGCAATCGCGTTCAAGCTAACCCACAGGCGGTCTCCTGGGTGCTTGGCTTCGAAGAGGAATAGGAACACGTCCACCGATGCGGGCAACCCCAGGTGGTCGCACATCACTTGAAAAGCTCGAACAAACGCCCAGCTGTTGGGGTGAAGCTGGGCGGCGGCAATGTTGAGCTCGGTTAGGAGTTCCCTCTCGAATCGGGTGAAAGGGAACTTGAGCTTCACCTTCTTGAATAAGGTCGTGTAGACGAAGCAGAAGGGCCCGTCGGCGCTCACCTTGTCATCGGCACAAACAGACAGATCGGGGGGGCAAGGCAGCACCATCATCTTCTCGTCGTGCTCCTTGTGAAATGATTGATGAAGCTCGTCCCCCTTAGTCAGCCGCAAAACTGCTCCCGCAGTGTTCACAGAGGATGTCTCCCTCAGAAGGGTCGAGTTGGCCCAGGGATACAAGGTTTTGAAGTCTGGCAGGGGAACGAGGGCTCCTCCAGCGATAGGTGGAGTCGCCTGGGCCAGGACAGGACGGGAAGACGCAGGCCTCTCAGCCTGCGAAGATGAAGCGCCACGAACTCGTGGTGGGTCGTGTGCTTGTGAAGGGAGGTTTCGTGATGAAGGAGGAGGATTCGGGGTGATCTTTGTGCGAGTCATGGTAGCAGCTGCAAAGGAAGAAGAAAGGAAAAATGATCAGGGGTTACAGAGGCTGACTCGATCATAGAAGGAAGGTGAAAAACGAACGAATGTAGGTTCGTTGCGACGATTGACGAAGCCCTAAGTTACGCAAAAGGAGAAATGGAAAAACAACCCACAGCGTATGCACCAGGCAGTTACAGGATGATGCGAATCGGTTAAAATGCAAGGAAAACCAGCAGAAGAAGGAAAGTGGGTACCTTTTGATGATCAGGAAGACGATGAAGGTTGATGGTGATTCGGAATGCTGGAGAGCGCTGAGAGTTTTTCGCAGACGAAAGTTGGAGCGTTCGTGAATGCGAGGGAAAGTGATGGAACAGTGTTGAGTGAAAATGGGTTTAAGGGTTTTCTCGAAATGGGTTTAGGAAGCGCAAACGGCAACTGAAGAGAGCCGTTGGTGAGGCCACGTGTCGAGCGACGAGTGAGGGGTTTGGTGGAGCGTCAGAGCAGCAGAAGGTACAACCGCTTGGAATTCTGCGTCAGCGCCACGTAGGTCGGTGTTGACGTGGCTCTTTCAGTCTTTTCGCTAGACAAGTCTTCGCTTAAGACTAGGGGGCTTGTGTACCGCCCTGGTGGTCGGGAGTGATGACGTGGCATCCTGCTACAGTATAGGCGTGTTGGCAAGGCGCCAGGTTGGCAAAAGGTGATGTGATTCCAATAGCCACATAGAACAAGATTCTTGACACTTTGAGGAATCACCTTGAGCTGGAAAATGTAGAGGCACTTTCTTAGAAGTTGGATCATAGTTCTAAGATCAAGAACTCACCAAAACAAGTACCAAATCCCAAACTCATTTGGATGAACCAAATATTGTCAAATTGAATCAACAAAGGAGAAGGAAAAGAACAAACCGAACAGAATTGAACTTCAAAACAAAAGAACCGAACAGAATTTAAAAACTAAACAGAAAATAGGTGCTGGAAAATTAAAGGAACCGAAACAAAAACAACTCAAAACTCAAGGCAATAAGAACAAATTGAAGAAGAAGAAAGGAAGGAGAAGAGAATGCTCATGAAGATGGAGGAATGGTTGGATGATCACGCCACTAGAAGAATGGATGCTCCTAGATGAGTGTGGAAGCCGCCACTTGAGGAAACCATGGTCCTTCAAGATAAGACTAGAGAAGAAGCTCAAAGCTCTCCAAATGCTCACTCCAATTTTGAGTATAGTTTCTTTAGATAAAATTCAAATCTGAATTTTTACAAAGAGAGCACCTCTATTTATAGCCTAAGGTGCTGAAAAGTAAGCTACACAAATTCAAAAAAACTCCCTCCTAAAAAGCTTCTAGAATTTGCGCCTAAAACAAAGCATGAGGAAGGTGTGATCCCTTCTCTCACTTTGGCACCTCCTTATTTACTCCTACACCTATCTACTAACACACCCCCCCTAAGACTCTTAACTAAAGACTAAAAGATGCTTTAACAATAGAAGTTTCTAATGTTTCCCTCTAAGCACCTTTCTAAACAATATTTATTTAAAACTTGGCTTTGCCCTTCATGGGATGGTCTTTGGACTTTTGTGGGCTTTGGCCTTCTTGGGCTTGGGCTTGGGCTTTATCTTTTGCAAAGATTAACAAGAAAAACTTTAAATGTGAAGGCGAATGATCTTGTTCTTCATTATAAAAAGCCACCTTTAGTTGATTCTCATCATACTCCCCGAGTTGGAGAGAATTCGCCCACGAATTCTGAATCCCTGCATATAACAAAGTCAGTTTACTTTTACAATCAAAAGTGTAAGAAAAAGGAATACATGACTTAGCAGATGGAACCAAAGGGATTGCAGAAAAGGAGGTCCTACAAATCGACCAAGTTGGAAAAATGTGTTTGGGAATGATGATATTTTTGGGAAAAAGACCTCTTAAATGGTGAAACCCATTAGGAGGTATGAAAAAATCATCCCTAACATATTTTAACCAAGGTGGTGTTGAAATAGGAACCTTGGGTAATGAAAAAGATAAAGAAGAAGAAGACCTTGGAGGGTCCATTTGAGGTATAGCACGAGTCAACATGATGGATTTAGAGGAGAAAATGGTGTGACTCGGTGTAGTACTTACTTCTTTTTCTTTCTCATTTTCTCTTTTAGTTTTCATTTTTATTTGGTCCTCATGAACCTCTTTGGGAGAGAGGGGTTTTAATATAACCTTGCGCCCTAGGAAGGAAAAAGACATTGTATTGGATAGGCCATCATGTAAAACATGTCTATCATATTGCCAAGGCCTTCCTAAAAGAAGATGAGAAGCTTCCATGGGCACAACATCACATAAAACCTCATCTTTATACTTTCCTATAGCAAATTTAATGAGGACTTGTTTATTCACCATGATTTCACCTACTTCACTAAGCCATTGTAATTTGTAGGGCTTGGTATGAGAGATAGTGGGTAAGGCTAACTTCTCCACAACTCTTGTACTAGCCACATTAGTGCAACTTCCCCCATCAATAATCAAGGAACATAACTTGTTGTTGATAAGACATCGGGTGTGAAAAATATTTTCTCTTTGAGTATCATTCAAAGATTTTGGAATTGTGCCCAACATACGTCTTACCATCAATAAGTCACCTTCACAAGGACTTTCACTCTCATTTTCACTTGATGGTCTAGAAGGTGAAGAATGCCTAGGTGAAGTGGAATCATGCTCACTAACTACAATGCCTTCATGCATGTACATACTTCGTTTAGAAGGGCAATTAGCAGCAATGTGACCATATCCCAAACATTTAAAACACTTTTGACTAGACGATTTAATTGGGGATTTAGGCCTAGAAGTAGATGGCGTAGGATCCTTGGGTTTGAAAGAAGAATCTTTGGAAGGATGTTTGGAAAAAGAATTTTTGTTTCTCCAAGACTTGGAGTAGTATCCATCATTGGAAGCATTTTTTAAAGAGTTTTTCTTAGCAAGTTGGGCTTCCACCTTCATTGCAAGATGAACTAAAGAGCCCAATGATGAATACTCTTGTAACTCAACAAAGTCTTGAATATCCTTCCTAAGACCACTCACAAACCTAGCAATCATAGCTTCCTCACTTTCCTCTAATTCAATTTTAAGCACAAGCGTTTCTAGCTCTTTATAATATTCATCCACATTTAGCGTGCCTTGTTGAAACCGTTGGAGTCTCAACATGAGGTCTTTCCTAAAATGTGGGGGCACAAATCTAGCGCGCATTTGATCCTTTAAAGAGTTCCAAGAGTCCACGGGAGGACCCTTGTGATAGATAATGTCCTTTACAATTCCATGCCACCATTTCATGGCATAATCACTAAACTCTAGGGTGGCTAGCTTAAGCTTATGCTCATCTTGGATCTCATGGATCTCAAATATTTGTTCACACTTAGCCTCCCAATCTAAATATACATTAGGATCACTTGAGCCATTGAAACAAGGAAGCTTGACCGAAGGTAGCCTAGCCTTTGCATCTTGGTAGTAGCCATTGCCATAGTGAGGTCTCTCCCCTTGGTTGTGATGTCTATGTCCAAGGAATTGGGGTGGAGTTCTCCTTCTCCTATGGTCCTCTTCACGGCCTATGTCATTGGAAGAACCTCTTGTTGAAGGTCTATGTGAATGATGTCCATCATGGATAGAAGGAGATGGTCTAGCTTGTTGGACCTCCATCTTTTGCATTTTCTCTTCCAACCGTCTAATTGTTCTTTGAGCTTCATGTAATTCACCAAGAATGGAAGCTTTGGAAGGAGAATTCTGCTTGTAGGATGCATCACTTGAAGATCCAGCCATTTGTAATTAAAAAAAACAGCAAACACACAAAAAACAGCAAACAAGTTAAAAATTAGCAAAAACAGTGAGCTTTTTGGCAATGAAACTGCCGAAATGAACTAAGGCTGAAAAAGATATCACTCTCAAAGAAATAATGTTCTTGCACCAATCTGATCTTGAGGCCTTGGAATCCTCAAATGAAATATGTCAAAGCAAGCACACCAATCTTAAGAGCAAACCACCACAAAACCAAAGAAACAATAAAGACAAACAAGAAAAGGTATAAGCAAGGAAAGGTAATTGCAAAAGGAATACTATATGTAAGACAAACTCAAAGAGTAAGAATGAAAGACAATCAAGAAAATAAAGAACTCAATGAGAAAAGTAGGCACACAAAAGAATACCTAAGGAAAAGCACTAGAGTAGATGAAGAAAACAAAAAATTTAGCTACTGGAAATTTTTTTTTTTATGCAAACTGTGTTTGATATTCACTGATTTAACTGGAACGTTGTAGAGCGAACTGGATTATGAAATTTATACCACAGAAACTTCAAGATGTTAACTCAAAAATGGCACTGGAATCAATTAAAAACAGTAAGCCAATTGAGAGAAATAAATTTTTTAAAATCACTGCCAGATTACCGTATTTTTTTCGGCAGGAATGTACACTTTTTTTATTTTATTTATCATTTTTTGTGTACTTCATATTTTTGAATGATTCTTTTTTCTATTCTTTTCTAACACTTTGAATATCTCAAATCCAGAATTTCAGAATTTTACAGTACGTAAATCAATTGCAATAAGGAAAAACAGTAAGCACTTTTTTTCAGAAACAGAGGAATCCTAATAGGAATAAAAAACAGGATGATGAACTAGCAAAGACATAATAGAAAATGATGTATTGGAACTTGTATAGGTCTAGAATACAAGTATGAACTCAATTCTAAAAAGAAAATGCACAAAGGATCAACATCAATTCAGAAAATTATATGACACCAAAGCAAGAAACAATCAAAACAATAAAAGTACTACTAGAAGTAATGACATATATGGAATAACATGACTAAGACAAAACTTGACATGATTCAAAAATTAAAAGACACATCACAAATTGTAACAAGTGAAAGGAAGCTTAAGGTAAACTCTAGGAAGGATAATGCCATTCCAAAAGAGCAACCATACTCATAAGAATTATGAGTGCCATAAACCTTTCCACAAACACTTGGAGCAAAAGAAAAACAGCAAGAATACTCAATTAAAATTCTAAAACAGAAACTTAAATTGCAAGAAATTAAAAAGAGCTCTTGAAATAAAGTGCACACAACTCAACAATTAAACAAGAAGAACCTAAGACTCATGATACCACATGATGTGATTCCAATAGCCACATAGAACAAGATTCTTGACACTTTGAGGAATCACCTTGAGCTGGAAAATGTAGAGGCACTTTCTTAGAAGTTGGATCATAGTTCTAAGATCAAGAACTCACCAAAACAAGTACCAAATCCCAAACTCATTTGGATGAACCAAATATTGTCAAATTGAATCAACAAAGGAGAAGGAAAAGAACAAACCGAACAGAATTGAACTTCAAAACAAAAGAACCGAACAGAATTTAAAAACTAAACAGAAAATAGGTGCTGGAAAATTAAAGGAACCGAAACAAAAACAACTCAAAACTCAAGGCAATAAGAACAAATTGAAGAAGAAGAAAGGAAGGAGAAGAGAATGCTCATGAAGATGGAGGAATGGTTGGATGATCACGCCACTAGAAGAATGGATGCTCCTAGATGAGTGTGGAAGCCGCCACTTGAGGAAACCATGGTCCTTCAAGATAAGACTAGAGAAGAAGCTCAAAGCTCTCCAAATGCTCACTCCAATTTTGAGTATAGTTTCTTTAGATAAAATTCAAATCTGAATTTTTACAAAGAGAGCACCTCTATTTATAGCCTAAGGTGCTGAAAAGTAAGCTACACAAATTCAAAAAAACTCCCTCCTAAAAAGCTTCTAGAATTTGCGCCTAAAACAAAGCATGAGGAAGGTGTGATCCCTTCTCTCACTTTGGCACCTCCTTATTTACTCCTACACCTATCTACTAACACACCCCCCCTAAGACTCTTAACTAAAGACTAAAAGATGCTTTAACAATAGAAGTTTCTAATGTTTCCCTCTAAGCACCTTTCTAAACAATATTTATTTAAAACTTGGCTTTGCCCTTCATGGGATGGTCTTTGGACTTTTGTGGGCTTTGGCCTTCTTGGGCTTGGGCTTGGGCTTTATCTTTTGCAAAGATTAACAAGAAAAACTTTAAATGTGAAGGCGAATGATCTTGTTCTTCATTATAAAAAGCCACCTTTAGTTGATTCTCATCAAAAGGGAAGGAAGTCGGGGGGCTCGTGTAGCCGCCAGTTGTTAAATTGACGTGTTCCGATCTCCAGCTTACCAGAATCGGCGATCACCAGGTTAAAGATGAAGTCGCCAGATGTAGATTCAGGCGACCTAGTCATTGGAGATCGCCAGAGCAAGCACATCGCCAAAGATGAAGGAGAAGTAGATTATGAAGGCGGCCGGCGAGACCACAGGGAAGGTGTATGAAGGCCCCTAACTCGCCAGTTCCAGTAGAGATCGCACTCCCAAGTTAGCTATGCACTGGGCAGTACCATGCATAAGTAACTTAGCCAAAATGAGAGTAGAAGCAGCGCCAAGTCAAGGAGGCTCAAGAGGATGGCACGTGTACGACTGGATGCGAGCCACGTGTCCTGGTCTGTAACTGCCAGGAGAGAGAAAGCAACCAGGTATATAAGAGTTCTCAACAAACTTTCTGAGGTACGCACGTTCAGATTATACTCTTTACGCTTGCGAGTTATAGAGCTTACTGTGAGAGAGGATTTGCACGGTTCTTGTTCTCTTAGTATTTGGTGATACCGTCACTGACTTGGGCGTTGGAGTGCGATCGGCCGCAGCGGCGCCGCTCTGTTTCTTTGCAGGTTCTTGAGGTGGATCTCGAAAAGGAACGGAGGTTCGAAGCGGTGCACACGTCGATCCTTTGACGAGGCAGTTTCCAGCGTTCTGGTCAACAGGCAGGATCACCCTTCTTAGGGATTAGGCACCCAGATTTCAGTCTTCGGATAACGTCTGACACTGGGGCTAGCTATTCATACCTGAGGAGGGGGTGTCCCGAAGGAATCCCTTAACCTCTGCTCAAGGACTAGGTGCCCGGATTTTGAACTTATATCTAACATTTGATACCGAGGCTAGCTATTCATACCTGAGAAGGGGGCGTCCTGAAGGAATCCCTTAACCCCTTCTCAAGGGCTAGGCGCCCGAATTTTGAACTTATATCTAACATACCTGTTATCTTGCTTTGCATCTGACCTCCGCTCCTTTCTCTGGCGATGCCTACTTCTGGCGACGCCTTGTCCCGACGACGCCTTATCTTGGCTACGCTTTATCTTGGCTACACCTTATCTTGGCGACGCCTCGTCTTGGCGATGCCTCCTCTTGGCAACGCCTCATCTCGGCGACGCCTTATCTTGGCGACACCTCATCTTGGCGACGCTTCATCTTGGCGACGCCTTATCTTAGCGACGCCTTATCTCGACGACGCCTCATCTTGGCGACGCCTTGAATCTTTGTCTTTGTTTCTTTAATCTTTGATCTTACATGAAAGGGAAAAACTAAGGCAGAAATATCTTAAACTTCTCTTTTCTTTATTTGGGTGACCTCATTAAAAAACCCCTGGGAGGGAAAAAGAGTGTCCCCTTTACAAAATTTCAACTGAAATAAAACTTTAAATTCGCCGCATTCCAACTACGGATGGGGCCTCCTTCTAGAGTCTCTAACTTATATGAACCATTTCCTTTGGCTTTGATTACTATGAACGGCCCAGTCCACTTGGGAGACAACTTGTTTTCCAACTCGTAAGGGTGAGCCTTCCTCATGACCAGATCACCAACCTGGAATTGTCACAGCTTCACCTTAGAGCTGTACTGACGCTCCACTCTTCTTTTCACAGCCTCAACCTTAATTCTCGCCTCTTCTCTGGCTTCGTCTATCAGATCCAGGTTCACTTTCCTTTCTTCGTTGGATTCTTCTGCCACAAAGCCTAAGAAACGAGGCGAGCTCTCGTGAATCTCTACTGGGATCATGGCGTCCGATCCATACACTAGGCTGAAAGGCGTCTACATGGTGGAAGATTGAGGCGTGGTGTGGTACGCCCACACAATCCTCGGTAGTTCTTCTGCCCACGCCCCTTTAGCTTTCTCTAATCTGCGTTTCAAACCTCTCAACAAAACTCTATTCGCTGACTCGACTTGCCCATTCATTTGGGGGTGTTCGACTGATGCAAACACCTGCTTGATTCCTACTTCTATACACAACTTCCCCAACTGTTGGCTCGCGAACTGGGTGCCATTGTCTGAAGTGAGACGCCTCGACACCCCAAAACGACACACAATGTTCTTCCAAACAAAGTGTTGTACCTTGTGCGTAGTGATCTGTGCCACTGGTTCTGCCTCTATCCACTTGGTGAAGTACTCGATGGCAACGATCAAGTACTTCATCTGCCTTATCGCCAGTGGGAACGGGCCTAGGATATCAATTCCCCAAGTATGGAAAGGCCATGGGCTGTATATAGATCTCAGTTCCTCTGGCGGCGCCTTGTGCCAATCAGCGTGCATCTGACACTGCTTGGAACGCTGGGCGTATCGCACGCAGTCTTCTCTTACCGTTGGTCAGAAAAAACCTGCACGTATTACCTTGGATGCCAAGGATCTTCCTCCCACGTGGCTTCCACAAATACCTTCGTGGAGTTCCGCCATTATCCTGGTGCACTCGTTGCCACTTACGCACGTCAAGATAGGGTGCGTAAATCCATGTCTGAATAATATCCCATCCACTAAGGTGTACCTTGCGGCGTTCCTCTTGACCTTCTTGCCTTCTTTTGGTTCCGCTGGAAGGATCCCATCCGCGAGGTATCGCCTGTAAGGGTTTATCCATGTATCGCCTTCCTCCAAGGCGTATATCTATACGCCCTCCTCTTTCTTCGGCGAGGTTGCATAGGTACTGAAGCAGGGTGCCCTCGCCGTGCCTTGACTCAAAGAGCGGTGGCTCCTTGGCTTTCCTCTTGCTATACTAATGTGAAGGATGTCCACTCTGTTGTCCGCCACAAACTTTCGCGGCGTTTTGAGCGTCTCTTGGATGACAGTCCTCTACCCTCCCCCCTTGCCTGAGTTGGCCAGCTCTGGTATTTTGCTCTCTAGGGACATGCACCAGCTCAAACGCGGCGAACGCTCTCTTCAACACCTCGACGTATCTCAAGTATGCGGCCATCTGTGGATCCTTTGCCTGGTACTCCCCTGTTACTTGCCCTGTGACCAATTGTGAGTCACTCTTTGCCAGAAGGCTTTGAGCGCCCATTTCTTTGGCCAAAAGCATCCCAACAATCAGCGCCTCGTACTACGCCTGGTTATTGCTTGCTTTGGAGGTGAAGCGTAAAGCCTGCTCGATCAACACTCCATTAGGCCCCTCCAAGATTATTCCAGCGCCACTTCCCTACTGGTTGGAGGACCCATCCACTGAGAGCATCCACTGTGACCCTAACTCCACCTCTTGAGGGTCTCCTCCTAGTGTGAGCTCTGCCACGAAGTCAGTAGAGACTTGCCCTTTGATGGACCCCCTGGGTTCATACTGGATATCAAACTCCGACAGCTCTACCGCCTAGCGAACCATCCTCCCTGCTACATCTGGCTTTTGAAGTACTTTCTAGATGGGGAGGTTCGTCATCACCACCACTGTGAAATTGTGGAAATAGTGGCAGAGCCTTCTGGCTGAGAACACCACTGCTAACGCTGCCTTCTCCAGCAACTGGTACCTCAACTCTGGGCCTTGCAAGGCCTTGCTCACGAACTAAATGGGCTTCTGCGCTTGGTCTTGCTCCTGGACCAACACAGAGCTAATGGCCCACTCTGTAACCGCAAAGTATAATCGGAGGGGGACGCCCACTTGTGGCTTGCAGAGCACAGGTGGTGTCGCCAAGTACTCCTTCAACTTGACGAACGCTGCTTCACACTCATCCGTCCATGCAAAACGGCTATTCCTCTTAAGGCATTGGAAGTAAGGGTGGCCCTTCTCCCCTCCAGCGGACACAAACCTTGACAAAGCTGCCATCCTCCCAGTCAATTGATGAACTTCTTTAACTAAGGTTGGGCTCCTCATGGCTATAATAGCTGCACACTTGTCAGGGTTCACCTCTATTCCCCTTTCAGTGAGCATAAATCCCAAGAACTTCCCTGCTTCCACGCCAAAAACACACTTTTCTGGGTTTAATTTGAGGCGATACTTCGATATGGTAGCAAACAGCTCTTCTAGATCCGCTGCGTGCTGCCCTCTCTCGTGTGAAGTCACCACCATGTCATCTACATAGGCCTGCACGTTCCTTCCCAGCATGGGTGCAAAGACCTTGTCCATCAGCCTCTGGTAGGTGGCGCCTGCATTTTTCAACCCAAATGGCATCACCTTGTAACAATAGCTGCTTGTCTCCGTCATGAATGCTGTTTTGCTCTCATCCCTTGGATGCATCTTGATCTAGTTGTAACTTGAGAATGCATCCATGAAACTCAGCATCTTGCAGCACGGGGCACTATCCACTAGCGCGTCGATGTTGGGCAGTGGGTATGAATCTTTGGGGCATGCCTTGTTCAGATCTGTAAAGTCAACGCACATCCTCCATTTCCCATTCGCCTTCTTCACTAGAACGACGTTGGCCAGCCGCTCAGGGTATTGTATCTCCCTGATGTGCCCAGCGCTTAGCAGCTTCTGCGTCTCTTCCTTCATGACGAGGCATCGTTCCTCGTTGAACTTCCTCCTTCTCTGCCGCACAGGGCGAACCTTGGCATCCATGGTAAGATAGTAGCATAAGAAATCTGGGTCGATGCCTGACATGTCCGCCGCAGTCCACGCGAATGCATCTAGGTGGCGCGAGATCACCGCAACTACCTCTTTTCATTCTTCCTGGCTCATGAAGCGTCCTAATTTGAAGATCTTACCCCCTATATGTCTTTCCACCATGTTGTCTACTGGTTGGGGTTGCTTACTCCGCTTGTTCTCTGTGCGAGACTCATTCATGGGGTCCTCTTCTATAGGCGTCGCCCTATCGGATACATCGGGCATCGCCTCCCCTGACTCTTCTTCCATGGGCGAGGCCTCTCCGTATACTTCTTCCATCAACAAGGCGTGACCGTATCCTCCTTCTGTACGTGCATCTTCTATAGGCGTCGCCCCCACAGGTGTAGCTCTGCCAGGCGTGGACTCCGCGAGCGTCGCTTCTTCCAATGGTTCTAACTCCACTTGCGAATCCGAAACTGGTGGTCGTTCAATCACCATGACCACGCCTCTCTTCATCTTCAGGCTATTTTCATAGCACTTACGGGCCTCTTCCTGATCTGACTTGATTACGATTACTTTGCCACTAAGATCTGGTAGCTTCATCTTCATGTGGCGTGTGGATGACACTGCCCTTAATCTGTTCAAGGCAGGTCTGCCTAACAAGATGTTGTAGGCTGAGTTGGCGTTAACCACCAAGTACCGGATGCTCTCAGTGAGCGACGCCGCTCCATCAGTGAATGTCGTCCTCAGCTCCAGGTAGCCACGTACCTCCACTGGGTTATCTGCAAACCCGTACAAGCATCCAGTCTAGGGTCTCAGCAAGTCAGAGGATAACTACGTAGGCCTGCAGAACTGCCCTGGTTGATGAGAACCCTATGTACCTTTCTTCCCGCTGTGACTATTGAAATGACCACGGGGTCATTATCGTGTGGGATGACATTCCGCAGGTTAGCCCTTGTAAAAACGAGGTCTGACTCCCACGGGTCATCCGGAAATTCCTTAGCAACTGAACTTACTAACCTCACATATTTCTTACGTTGAGAGGCAGTGGGTCCTCCTCCGGAAAAGCCGCCAGAAATGGTGTGCACTTCTCCGTGAGTCGGCATTTCGTGCGCTTGACCTTCCTTTGGTGTCGCCGTGGCTGTGGTTGTAGTAGACCCTGCGAGATAATCTTTTAGGAAACCATTCTTCACAAGCTCATCCAACTGATAGCCCAGCGCTAAGCAATTGTTAATATGGTGCTCGAATGCTTCGTGAAATTCGCACCATGATTCTTTGTGAGGTCCCAGCACTTTGTTAGCCTTCATCGGTGGCCTCAACCTGTCAGCTATCTTAGGCACAACGATGAGGTCTTTAAGTTCCACCACAAAATTGTGCCTTAGAGGTCTATTTCCCTCTCTCCTTCCTTCTGCTTGACTCCTAGGCTGGGTCCTCCTTGCCTCGTAGGTGCGCTTCCTGTCTTGGTTCTTTCTTTCTTTGGCGGCTTCGTGGACCCTAGCAGGTTGCGTGCGCATTTGCGCTCTTGGGCGTGTAGGTGTAACAGTCGTGCACTTCTCGTATGCCTCACCCTCAGAGACAATGTGTTCTACCGCCCGACGCCTTACTTCAGCAAAAGTCTTGGGGCGGCTGCGATTGAGTGACTTGCTGAAAGACCCAGGACACACCCCTTTCCTGAATGCGTACACGATCATGGGTTCGTCTGTGGTACT
The DNA here is from genome assembly GCF_000499845.2 of Phaseolus vulgaris. Taxonomy (NCBI): domain Eukaryota; kingdom Viridiplantae; phylum Streptophyta; class Magnoliopsida; order Fabales; family Fabaceae; genus Phaseolus; species Phaseolus vulgaris. The sequence continues at coordinate 22,870,599 of NC_023759.2, forward strand.
CACCTTCACCACCTGCGCCCTGCAGCGGCTTATGTGCTCTTTCAGGGTCTCACCTTGATACTGCTTCACGTCGAATAGATCGTATGAAACTGGGGGTGGGGCCCTGTTGGCTAGATACTGCTCTTTGAATAGCAGCGAGAGCTGTGTGAAAGACGTGGTGTGACCCTCTGGGAGGCTGATGAACCAATCCATGGCCATCCCAATCAAAGTGCTCATGAAGAGCTTGCACCTTACGGCATCAGAACCGCCTACCAGCATCATCTGCGTGTGGAACGCAGTGAGGTGCGCCTCAGGGTCCTCCATCCCTGTGAAGGTTACTTTGGGCCCCGTGAATGTGTTGGGGATTGCTGTCACTAGGATCGCCTGTGAGAATGGCGTTGAGAATTCTCTTGGTGGGGTGGCAGTCATAGGCTCGTCTACGTCGCGCCATCCGCGTCGTAGTTCCTCGTCGGCGTGGTGGAGCTCATCGTTTCTCGCATGAGATGCTATGAGATCCGCCTGCATGCGCTCTTGCTCCGCTTTTGATGCTGCCATTGCTTCTTGCAACCCTTGTATCATGCCCATGAGTTGTTCCATGGTCATTTCTTCACTCCTAGCGCGTGCGGGTCTCATGTTCGGGTTTCTGGAAGCCTTCTTGACAATCTGCGATTTGAGAACTGGAATTGGGTTGGAAACTGCAACTGGAATTGGAAAACCATGTGATGGAACTAACGTTTTATATCGGCCCCACGGTGGGCGCCAAATGTTTTGTGCCATCGTGAGTACCTGCAAAGAAGTGAACAAAGGGGCGCCCTCGCGGCCGTTTGCACTCCGACGATCAAGTCAGCTAGCGAGAAACATCAAAGCGACACACCTCCGTATCGAAACACCGTGAAAGGATGCTCTGAAGGTGGTCGAAATACTGAATAGCTAGTACTGTGTTGCCCTAATTGTCTGTGCGCACAGTGGGTGCGCCGTGAAACAACTAGGGTTTTTTGTGACTCTATGTAAACTGTGACAATTAGTTTAAAACCTTGATCCCTCTCAAACGTCCCAAGGCCCCCTTTTAATACACCTCCCGCATTTAAAGCGCTTTAAAGCGCATTAAAAGCGTATAAAAACATGCCTTGAAACATTCAAAACTTAACAGAATTAACGCGTACCTTAGCGAACTGTTAGTAAAGCCTTGATGTATTCAGTGCTTGCTGCCATGTGTTCTTCTGACTTGATTGTTACTCTTCGTGGAGGGCCTTACAGCGTCGTAACCCAACTCAGGGATAATCCATTGTGTAAGTCCTCCTTCTTGGAGTGCATTTGCGCAAAGGGGTGATTTTCTGGGTGCCAACTCATGCGCCCCCGCCTCTAAACAGTTGCCTTCGGAGCTATCTACCTTTCTCTCGTACCATGCACGTGGTTCTTGTTAGAAAAGATGTCTTTAAACTTGAGGGGGTGAATTGTTTAAAGAGGATTTTCGCAAACATTTCAAAACTAGAATGAATTTATCTCAGGAACCAATTGATTCAGCAATTCAGTTAGCCAAAACAGCAAGCAAAAGTTGTAGTACCAGAAAAACAATCGGTTGTTTCGTAGAAACAATCGGTTGTTTATACTAGCAAACAACAAATAAACTGAATTTAAAAAGTTAGAGATAGAGAGATTGTACACAGTTGTTTATACTGGTTCACTCCAAACCAGAGCTACATCCAGTCTTCTCAGAAACCCTGAGGAAATCCACTAAGCAATCACCAGTTGATCACTTATACAACAACCAAGAGAATGACCTTGAACACCTCAAGAAACACACTCTCCTTGGCCAATACTAAGATTGATGATCTTAAACACCTCAAGAACACACAACCAATCTTAGCAAACACAGAAACGAATTGTTCAACAGAGTACAAGGATTACACTTGTTACAGAAGATAATCTGAAAAAAATACAAGCAGAATCCTATTCCAACACTTTGATCAATCACAAACTCTTAGCAATCTCAGCACTTTGAAAAACTCTTTGGAAAAACTGTCAAAGATTCTTAATTGTCAAATCTGTTTTTCTGAATTTATTCAAATATGTAGTTTGTTATCAAATTTTAACAAACTCTTTAATTGCATTAAAAGATTGGTCAAAGCATTTAATGACGGGAGCGTAAGCAGTTAAAACATTTAAAGCTCAGTCAAAGAGAAAACAGTTTTTCTGTTATGGTCCCAAAACAAACAATCGGTTGTTTCCTCGAATCAATCGGTTGTTTTGGTACTTTAATAGTTCAACCATTCAAAACAGTTTTCAATCTTTTTCTCAAAACACCTAAGTATAAACAATCGGTTGTTTCGACAAAACAATCGGTTGTTTTAACTTAGTTTGAAAACATTTTACTTTCACAAAGATTGAGAATGCTAATGCTTTAGATTTAATCACAGAATGGATTACAACATATAAAGTACCCCAGAACAAAGCTTAAACCAACACAACAACATCAAGCATAGTAGAGGCTTCAACATCCTTCAAAGGATTTGGATTCTTCAAAACATGAACACCACTTGGTTCAACAATCTCCCACTATTTGATGAAGACAAATCCCTGATGCTTGTGTTGTACCTGATTAAATCTGAAGCAGTTCCTGCAATAGAACTTTGAGCAAAACATTGAACTTCTGATATTTTGTGAGCATACAGATAAACAGTTAAAGTTCAAAACACCTAATATCAGAAACATATTACATAACCCAAACTGTTTTATCAACTGAAAACAGAAACTTAAAACACAGCATATATCTCCCCCTATTTGTCTTCACAAATAGACAAAGATAAGAGATAAAACAAGATATTGTTTTTATTACATCAGAATTAAAGCAGCAACAACAGAAGGAAGGAAATTTTAAAAAACCAGAAATATCAGCCAAAAACAATCGATTGGTTATAGAAACAATCAGTTCTTTTTCCTTCATTCTTCTTTATCAGTAAACTGAAGATCAAAGATTTGATTCTGAACAGCTTCAATCTGTTCATCCAGAGTCATAAACCTTGCATCCATGTTGTCAAACCTTGTGTCAATCCTTTGGAAATTACTAACACAGAGATCATGGAGGCTCCTTTGATTTTCAACAAAGCTATCAAGCCTATTCATCATGAGTCTTTCAAAAGACGACATGGTTTGCATCCTTTCTCCTTGATGTCCATCATCAACACTTGGTCAACATCTTGAAAATCTTCAGCATGTTGTTCATCATGTTGAACATCCATATCAGCAGGTTCATCTTGTTCAAGATTAGCAGCACCACTAGATGAGGCACCATGATCACCATCCTTGCTTATCCATTTTCCACCTACTTTTGTAAAACCCATCTTGCTGAGTGATCCGTTGTTCAACTCTTAAGTTGACTTGACCAGCTCAGAAGTTTCATCTTCAAGATTAACTTCAAAATAGAGTAGAAATTTAGATATCAAAACAGCATATGGATAATGATAATCACCTAACCTCATGGCTTTTTGCATGTGTTCTTTGATTATATGAATCCAATTGATCTTGATTTTCTTGGTGATGCAGAAGATATAAACCAGATCTTCTTCAGTTAGCACAGAATGATTACTCCCCCTTGGAGTTAGAATCCAAGTTACAATGAGAGCAAGCAATCTCTCATCAAGTTTCAAACCTCCAACCGAGCATGTACTAACTTGAGCATGATTATTCTTCAAGCAACTTTTGTAGAATTGGATTTTGTTAAAATCCTCCACCACACCAAGGTTTCCCTTGTTGATTCTCAGACCAGAGAACTTAAGTCCAGCAACAGCAGTCCATACTTCATGAGTTATCTCAAATTTCTACACCTTTCACATGAGAAACTAGATTGTTTCCCTCAAACTTCAAGTTTGTGTAGAACACCCTCACCAAATCTGGATAAATGTTTCCCTACATCTCCACGAACTTTCTGAGAGATTGATCCTTGAGCAACCTTCTCACATTATCAAGCTTTTGACTTTTTAGCCAATCAAAGCATACAGCCTTGGGGTTATTTATCTTCTTGATACTTGTTTCATACCTATACTTTTCAATGAGATCATTGTCTCCAGAAAACCAGCCTTCTAGCCTTCCTCCAGACCTTACAACCCTGGTTTTAACTCTCTTTGAGGTGGGAGGAGTTGATTCCATGACAGCAGAGATGAAAACAAAGGAGAGCACACTTCACAGATTTTTGCAAGAGATGTTGCAAGAGATATTGCAAGAGATGTTGCAATTGGTTGTTCTTGTGGAAGAAATCTGCACCAGATTTTATAGCAGTAAGAGAAACAATATGAATTTAATTTCATTAATGGGTACCTAGTTTTCAGAGAGTGAGGACTTGACTCTACTCTGCACAGAAAATGTCAGAAAAAGCTGAAAATCACATGGTCTTCACATGTGATCTTTGACTAGTCATTAAGGCTCTTGAATTTCCAAGATTTTGGAATATATTCCTTTATAACTATTGTAACTTCTTTCTGAACATAATCAGCTTTCAACACAGATCTTTTGACCAAGATTCTCTCTTTTAAATTGATCTGCAACGGATAGAAATTCAAAATATCAATTAAAACAATTTCTTCATAGTGCTGTCAGACTCAAAACAATCGGTTGTTTCGAAGAAACAATCGGTTGTTTTTCTGTAGTAGTTAAAAACTTTATTTTGAATTTTAACCATGAGTAGAAGCAGTTTAAAGCAGATGATATTGATTAAAAAAATGTTTAACCATAAGAAAGAACTTTGAAACAGAAATTGAGAACAAATAAAGGAAAGTTTTATCCTTATGTTGATTCTTCAATGAGCCATGTGCTTTTTGATCAAGAAGCTTCTTTTCACTGTTGAGGTCTTTTGCATACTATTGATTCAGCTTCAATGACTACCTTTTTCTTCAACAGCTTGATCAGATGACTCAGTTATTCTTTTTCTCTTTATTTTTCCTGCATAAACAATTTCAAGTAGCAAGATTTGGTCCCCTTACAAATTTGGGTCCGTTTGACTTTTCTTTGCAGTTAGAAACATCACATTCCTTAGGAATCCATTTCATAAAACCTTTTGGAACAAAATATTTTCTAATTTTACAGAACCTAACAGAGTGACCTTTCTTCATGCAGTAAAAGCATGTAACAACCGGTTGTTTCGTCTTAACAATCGGTTGTTTTTCTAATTTTCTTGAAAAACTTTTTGAAAACCTATCTTGTTTGTTCTGTGGATTAAAGCCTAAACCAGCCTTTCCAAAAACACAGCTTTGAGATGCCAAGACATTCTCAAAGTTTGATTTCCCCTTTGAAAGCTTGTCCACAGTTTCAACAAGATAGTGAACCTTTTTCTCAAGATTTTCACAATTTGTGCAAATGAGAGTATCACACTTGCAAGAGGCATTTTTGAAATGATTTTCCAATTTTTCAAAATCACTTTTTGCTTTTTCCAGATCCTCTTCAAGTGATTTAACTTTCTTTTCAAGCCAACTGTTAAGATCTTTCAATTGGTTGTTTGAAAGAACCAATCTATTAGCTTCATCATGTGTTTCTTGAAAAGCTTCAAGTAATTCACTATAATTGTGTTCATTTAAGGAAGCACATGAACTTACCTCACTTGAGCTGCAAAATTCATCATCATTTTTAGCTACCAAACATATGTTTGCTTTTTCATCTTCACTTGATGAAGAACTTGATGATGACACCTCATTTTCATCCCAAGCTATGTAGGCTCTTTTTGTCTTGCCTTTTTTCTCCTTGTAACTAGTATTTTTCTCTTTGCTCTTGTTAGGACAATCTGCCTTTATATGACCTTGCTCACCACAACCAAAACAAGTATAGTTATTTGAATTGAATTCATTGGGTTTCTTGTTTCCATACCTATCCTTGTTGTTGTCTTTGTTGCGGTTTCTCTTTAGGAATTTGCTGAATTTTCTTGACAGCAAGCTAAGGTTTTTCTCATCACTATCATCACTAGAATCTTGCTTTCCCTTGTGTTTGGATGCTTTCAAGGCTATGCTCCTTGTCTGCTTATCTTCACTCTCTTGAACATTGAGTTTATTCATCTCTAGCTCATGTTCCCTAAGCTTTCCAAACAAAGAAGCAACACTTAATGATGTTAGATCTTTAGATTCGGAAATAGCAGTTACCTTTGGTTGCCATGCTCTATCAAGACATTTCAAGATCTTGATGTTCAGCTCTTCTTTATCAAAGGTCTTGTCTAGGCTCATAAGGTGATTGATGATGTGCGTAAACCTTTTCTGCACCTCAGCAAATATTTCTCCTTTAAGCATTCTAAACATCTCATACTCTTGGATGAGAGCATGCTTTCTAGCTCTTTTCACCTCATTTGTTCCTTCATGAGTGACTTCCAAAGTGTCCCACATTTTTTTTGATGATTTGCATTGCGAGACCCTGAAAAACTCATCAGAATTTAAAATAGAGGTTAAAATAGAGCACGTGCAAGACACGTCATCACGCCTGATGACCTGGTCGGTACACATATCATAAGAATATTTAAATCAAATTGCTAAAACGATTTGGCTGAAAGGGATCATTTTCTTTAACATCATTGCCTTCATTAACGTATATCCAGTGTTACAACCTTGTTTGCTATTAACTGGTGAAGTTGATCACACAACTACAAACATCAAACATGAAACTTGTGACTTCAGACCCCAAAGAAGGATGACATTCTCTTAGGAACACTTCTGTATGTATAGAAAAAAAATAAAACAAAATGAAATGAACTTCTCTACAAAATAAACTTAGTCATAAAAAAATTAGTTTGTAATCTAACCTGTCGTACCTAACTCTTAGCATATTCACTACTATCAACATAAATAAATTGTAATATAATATAAATAAATTGTGATATAAACATACTCACATGCTTATCCAGCCTTGTTTGCTATTAGCTGGTGAAGTTGATCACACAACTACAAACATCAAATATAAAACTTGTGACTTCAGACCCCAAAGAAGGATGACATTCTCTCGGGAACACTTCTGTATATATAGAAAAAATATAAAAGAAAATGAAATGAACTTCTCTACAAAATAAACTTAGTTCATAAAAAAATTAATTTGTAATCTAACTTGCAATACCTAACTCTTAGCCTAATCACTACTATCAACATAAATAAATTGTAATATAATATAAATAAATTGTGATATAAACATACCCACATGATTTTATGGGCCCAACTTTCATCTTCACCAAAAGTTCAGCTTCAATATCTTTTTTTTCTCAACTACAATCCAGCTTCAATATCTTCTTTTCTCAACTACAGTCCAACTTCAATATCTTCTTTTCTCAACTACAGTCTAACTTCAATATCTTCCTTTCTCAACTACACACAGGTAGATTAACATTAATAATTTATATTAGTTATTAATATGAATCTACTCCTACGAAGGACAAAACAATAATATTAAATAAATCCCTATAATATGAGTTGAAACAAACTGAAGTGGCTGAGGGTGGAAAATGTGTGGTCAGAGGTTGATGTGCTGCTACCTAAACCATTTAGGAGGTATAGCAGAACCACGTGAAGGCATGCAAAATAAGCCTTATATAAGGTGGTATCTAGGTGGTATAATTTTCTTGCTCTATACTGGAATGATGTTCTAATTTAAAGTAATCTAAGCAGAATTAGGAGCAATAAGCCTACGGTTTTTTAAGAACTGGCAGTAGTCCTATGTAAGGCTAAAAGTGTCTTTTTGAGATTGGAATGATGTTCTGATTTAGAGTAATCTAAGCAGATTCAGGAGCAATAAGCCTACAATTTTTTAAGAATTGGCAACAGGCTTATGTAAGGCTAAACGTGTCTTTTTGAGATTGGAATGATGTTATGATTTAGAGTAATCTAAGCAGAATCAAGAGCAATAAGCCTACGGTTTTTTAAGAACTGGCAGTAGGCTTATGTAAGGCTAAAAATGTCTTTTTGAGATTGGTTCCTTGTTGAAAGGCAAGGTTTTTCTCTGATGCTTTTTTGGTTTAGCTTGAGCTTAAATTGCTACACATCCTAATAGGTTCCGCAGTATGCAGACTAAGTTCTCCTCATATTTGTTGAGGAGTGGGAGTTAGACTATTGAAGTGGTTTTTTATGAGGTCCACTCTTTGGTTGGAGCAAAATCTCTGACAAGGGTTTGAGTTGTTGTTGGGGGATTGGTATGAATGAGTATATGAATCTTAGTACTCATTTTTTGGTCAAGGAAGGAAGAAACAAATCAGTATACCTGTCAGATGTGATCATGTAGGGGAAGGTCAGAGAACTAGGTGTTGGAGAGGGTTGTTTTTTGAAGATTTTCTCTTCATAGGCAAGGGTGTGCTAGAGCAAAGTGTAAATGATTCAGGTCCTTTAGAGCTATTCAACCTTGGTGTGTTTCATTGGTAGAAGTAACAGGAAATGGAAGCAGATAGAAGGAACATTGGTACTGGTTTTTCCAGGTGTTGGTTAAGGTGGTACAAAAGTTGGGAGCACAGATAGAAGGAACATTGGTATTGTTTTTCCCAAGTGTTGGTTAAGGTGGTACAAAAGCCGGGAGCACAAAAACAACTTTGTCATGTTGTTAGAAGATATAAGGAAGTGAAGGGAGAAGAGTTTCAAGGAACTGAACAATCTCACATAACAAGGAGAAAAACATACAAGATTGTAAGATCCTTTTAATGATTCCATATTTGATGACCATATCTCTCAATAAATCATTTTAATGTTCTGCACTAGTATTACCAAATTAGAACAGAGGGTAGACATTAAGAGTTCCTAAATATTCAAGACAGAAAAAGAAAAAACACGTCATTCCAAAAGACCTATAACTTACACATTCATTCCAAACACCTATAACTTACTCTTAGAAACTATTTCTTTGCATAAACTACTCATTCCATAAAGCCTTAAAACCCGAATTAAAGAAACAGTGCTACGTATTATTCCACTATCGTGACACATACTGATATGTCACAGTTGCTAAGTCCTTTTCAACTTTCTCAAGTACTTCCATTTTATTGTATTTACTCATCCTTCTTCGGAAATTAGAATACAATAACGCCAGTAAGATCATGAAGATGTAGATGACATGTAAGTTTATAACAATAAATCATTAACCATCTGCACTACAATTTGGACTCCTATTTCTTTTACTTTATACTTTACTGTACAAAAAGAATTCATCGAGATATAAAGGTCTTAATAACTCATATTTACTCATTCTATTTGCATTTAAAAAATACAAGGGGGATTAAGGTATAAATAATGAATGTAAGACTGTAAAAGTAATGCAATTCAGATAATACTCATTGCTAATACAAAACAAGCTCATCAAACTACAATAATTTTGAAGTACAGCTTGTTGAAGATGGGAAGCTTTGATGTATCAAATCCTCTTTGAAGCCTGAAGTTGTGTTGTGTTTTAGGTTTAGGTTTTGGTTTGGGGTTTAGAATCTTTGTAAGATCAGTCTTGATTCTCAAACAAAGCTTATTGCAATCATTTTTAAAGATTTAAGTGTTTTTCCATCGATTAAAGTTTCGAGATAATCGGTTGTTTGTCACTTAGCTGGCAAAGGTGTTTCGAAACTGTTTTTTGAATCAACTATATAACTGTCAAAACCATTCAACTGGTTAAATCGCAGTTTTAACCGATTAAATGTGTGTTTTCATAGCAGTTTTTTGAAAACCAGTTTTAACTGATTTGGTTGTTCAAATCTATCTTCAACGGTAACTTCTCATGTAATATAAAATTTGTCTTTTTTCAAACGTTAAAAGAATGATAGAGATTTGATAAAACAGAAAAGTTTGATACTGTGATTTGAGATTGTTTTTAGAGATTACCAACTGTTTGTGAAAAGGTGAGTAGGTGTTGGTTGTGCGCAAAGAGGGTGAGTAGGCTTTGTGGGATTCAAAGTCACCTCTTTGTGTGGTGTATCTGTAATCTGTGATCAGTTGCATAGTGAAATACTCAGTGGTTTGACTAAGGGCTGAATGTAGCTCTTGGATAGAGTGAACCAGTATAAACCTTATGTGTAATTCTCTCTATCTCTTCTTTCCATATCTGTTTGATATTTTCTGCTGTCATAAACAACTGGTTGAATCGTAATTTTAACCGATTATAATTTTGTTATCTGTTTCTGTTTGGAAATTTGATTGGCTTTCTGAATTGCTTTTCTGAGTTGATTGTTAAAGTTTCATTCTAAGCAAAGTATTTGTGAAAATCTTTTGTAAACAATTGACCCCCCCCCCCCCCAATCAAGAGAAAGGTTCTTGAAATTTACTCAAGTTTTGATTTCTGTTTTTAAAAATCTTTTGATGGTTGATAAAATGTCATTTGGGGAAGGTGCCTCAATAAACAGGCCACCTTTGTTTTGTGGAGTCAATTATCAATTTTGGAAAGTGAGAATGAAAATTTTTATACACTCAACTGATAAAGGCATTTGGGAGTCAATTGAAAATTGTCCTTTTGTACCTCAAGTTAAGAAATATGATTTTTTAGTTGATAAACCTTCATCCAAGTGGACTGAGGCATAAAGCAAAAAGGTTAAATTTGATTGGATAGCCAAAAATATTATAACATCTGCTCCGAGTTGTGATGAGTTTTTTAGGGTTTCACAATGTAGCTCGGCCAAAGAAATGTGGGACATTTTGGAGGTCATACATGAAGGCACAAATGATGTGAAGAGAGCTAGGAAGCATGCTCTGATCCAAGAGTATGAACTCTTCAAAATGCAAAAGGGGAATCAATATGTGATGTGCAAAAGAGGTTCTCTCGCATTGTGAATCATCTTATGAGTCTTGGTAAGAAACTTGATGAAGAAGAACTTAACATCAAGGTACTAAAGTGTCTTGATAGAACAAGGCAACCAAAGGATACTGCCATTTCAGAATCAAAGGATGTCACCTCAATGAATGTGGCATCTCTTTTTGGCAAACTAAGAGAGCATGAAATTGAGATTCAAAGGATTGTGGTTTAAGAGAGTGAAGACAAGCGTAACAAGAGCATAACACTCAAAAATAGCAAACAACAACATGTTTCCGGTGAAAGTGAAGAAGAAAATATAAGTTTGTTATCAAGAATATTCAACAAATTCTTAAGAAAGAAACAAGCTTCTAAAAGGTATGATTCAAAGAAATCTGGTGAATTCAATTCTAATAAGTATACCTGTTATGGTTGTGGTGAACAGGGACATATTAAGTCTTAATGTCCAAACAATGAAGTCAAAGAAAAGGGAGACTTCAAAAGGGAGAAAAAGGGAAAAGCTAAGAAAGCATATATAGCATGGGATGACAATGATGTCTCATCGTCAAGTTCTTCAGATGATGAGGAAGTTAATCTTTGCCTTCTAGCATCAGTAACAAGTAGGGTGGATTCTACTTCAACAAGTAAAGGTACCACCTATGATCAATTGCTTAATGCTTTTTATGAAACTCATGATGAAGCCAACCGATTGGTCCTTTCTCTCAATCAGTTGAAAGGATTAAATAACTGGTTAGAAAAGAAAGTTAAGGATATAGAAAAAGAGCTGTGCAAAACAAATGAAGATTTCGAAAATCTAGATTTAATCTACAAGAATTCTTCTTGTAGTTGTGCGAAAATAAGTTGTAAAAATTGTGAACTTCTTGAAAAGAAGATTTGCTATCTTTTGAAAACCTTGGACAAGCTTACAACTGGAAAGTCCAACTTTGAAAATGTTTTAGCCTCACAGAAATGTGTATTTGGAAAAACAGGTTTGGGATTTTATCCTCAAAGCAAAGAAAAAAAGATTGCAAAACCTTTCTCAAATTTTCCAGAAAAACAATCAGTTAAAGTGTCGTTTCAACCGGTTGTTACATGCTTCTATTGTATGAAGAAAGGCCATTCTGTTAGGTATTGCAAGTTTCGTAAATCTCTTGTACCTAAAGGCATCTATAAGTGGATTCTAAGATATACATCCAATACAAAAGATAAATCTAACACTGAAGGTCCCAAGTTCTTCAAGGGATCAAATCTTGAGATTTGACAAAGTTCTATTTTGCAGATTTCTGATTTCTTTTGAAAGGTTCAGCAAGGACTGGATGTTCTGTACATGTCAACATATCAAAGTCTTGTTGATTTCATGAACTTCTGTAATTAGAAATTCAGTGATCTAAGAATTTATTTCTCATTCCTTGTTGAGAACTATTGGTGTACAAAATTCAATTCAATATGCTTCTCCTTATTTCTAAGTGTATTTTCTATGTGTTCCATCTACTCTTCATATGTTTTATAGCTTGCAATTATGTGAAAACATAATAATTACATGCAACATGTGCTTTTGGTTTAAAATGAGTTGTTTTTCTTCATAACAGAAATTTAACCGATTGTTTCCTCGAAACAACCGATTATTTTGTATCTGGTAAGCTCTGGACAAATCTGTTTCTTTTATTTTTTTTATTTCTGGTTTGTGATTCTGTTAGACCTAGTGACGTGTATGGTCAAAAGCGCATTTATTGGATGGTTGAATACAGGTTAACTCTGGTACTTTTGCTTTAAATAGACCAGATCTCTACCTATCTTGAAAATCAAATATGTCTTAAATGCTTGGTCAAATATCACATGCGAATCTGTACCTTTCTGATTTGACTGACTATGTCAGCTTTATGGTTCAAATTTGATTTGTTTTTATGTTGAATACAACCAGCCTTGACCAGGTCTTCTCTGTTATAGAACCCAAAGCTTGTAGCTACTGCTTTCACTCACAAATAACCAGTTGATATAGAACTGTTATTTCTATCTATCTCTAAAAGCTTTCTTTGCAGAAATTGTTTCTGACTTAAGCAATGGTTGGAACTCCTCCATCTGCGAAAAGGATGAAATCCAAGGGTGTCAAAAGCTCTGGAAATCTTGAAGGATGGTTTGCAGGAGATACCAATCTCATCAACAAGTATCTACTTGAGAATACTAAAAGAATGAGAATACCCCAAAAGTTGTTTCCTTCACATGGATGAAAGAACAAAAGTTGGATTCTGTGAGGAGTATTCTCAAAGAACAAAAGTTGAAGAGATTCCTAGAACTTAAAGGGAATATTTATCTTGATCTTGTAAAAGTATTTTACACTAACCTTAGTTTTGATGGTGACTCACTTGTTTCTCATGTCAAAGGTGTATATATGATCATCAAAAGTGAGGTGTGGTCTGTTGTGACCGGACTGAAGTCTTATGGACTAAGAATCAATGGGGGAAACCTTAGAGTTGTGGAAGATTTCAACAAAATCCAGTTTTACAAAGGTTGTCTCAAGAATCCCCACTCTAAAGTGAGGAATTTTTCTGTTTGAGGGTTGAAGCTTGATGAAAGGCTTGTGGCCTTAATAGTTTCATGGATTCTCACACCTGGGGGAGCAACCATTCAACTCTATCTGAAGAAGATCTTCGCTTAATCTATTGCATCATGAATAAAGTGAAGATAAACTGGATTCACACTATCAAAGAGCACATGCAAAAAGCTATAAGGTTATGTGACTTTCATTATCCTTATGCCATTTTGATTTCTAAGCTTCTTCACTATTTTGAAGTGGACATAGAAGGAGAGATAGCAGAAGTAATCAAGCCCTCCAGTGAAATCAAATGTGGATCCCTAAGCAAGATGGGATTTACTAAAATTGGTGGAAGATGGGTAAGCAAGGATGGTGATCTAGCTGGCCTAAGTGGAACTCATGAAGGAGATGAAACTGAAGAGGTAGCAATGCAAGATGAACTTGTTGCTGAAACTCAAGAAGGTATGCATCATAACATCAATGTGGAAGAAAGGATGCCAAACATGTCATCCTGTGAAATGCAAATGATCAATAAAATGGATACCTTTGCTGACAATCAAAGGAACCTCTATGAGATGTGCGAGTCAAGGTTTACCAACATGGATACACGGTTCTGTACTCTGGATGAACAGATTGAAGAAGTTCAGAGGCAGATTCTGGAACTGCAATTCCAAAGGGAGGATAGTCTTTCTTTTTAGCTTAAAATATTTTTTTTTCTCTTATGTTGGTTTTAATCCTACCTTTTGTCCATTTGATGAAACAAATCGGGGAGAGGTATTGTTGGGAAGTTGTACCGTCCCGTATCAGGGCGTTGACTAAGTCAAGGTCAAAGTCAACGACTGGAGAGTCAAAGTCAACTCAAGGTGTCGCCCAGGTGTAGAGACGCCAAGAGGAAGCGTCGCCAAGGCAGGACAAGGCGTCGCCAAGGCAAGGCGTCGCCTGGGTGGAGGCGTCGCCAAGGCAAGGCGTCGCCTGGATAGAGGCGTCGCCCAACCAGGGCGTCGCCAGATCAAACAGTGTAAAAGTAAGGCAACCACGGTGTGGTTCCCCGATACCCATGGGTAGGAAAGACCATGGAGGGAGCGACGCCGTGGGAAAGCCTCAGGACCCGATATCTCGGGAAAGTGATAAAGAGAAGGAGAAGGTGGCTTCAAGGCCATAGTGATAGTACCAGTGAAGGGCAGCCTGACTCGTGAAGTACCCCTGCCGCCCCAGAGACGCCTTCGGGACAGATACGACCCAAGAGGAAGGTCACGCCCAGGATAATCGGGTGCAGGGTGCGAGAGGAAGGCAGATACGCTCTCAGAGTAAGTGGCTAGATACTTGGGGGCATGAGTTGGCACCCAAAAAGCCACCCCTAGCGCAGTAGCACTCCCAGGCAGGAGGACCCACACGTAGAAACGTCCCCAGATGGGTAGAAACGCCCCCAGATGGGGTCATGGCGTCGTGAGGCCCTCCACGTGTATGACAGCAATGCCGGAATAGAAACACCCTCTAGTCAGGTGCCAGGTAATTAAAGATATTCAATACAGTTTCCCTTTCGAGCATTCAGGTACTATTAGGGCTCCCGAGCGTTTCAACGTCTTAAATGCGCTACGTTTCGTAATTAAGCGCTTTAATGAGTGCGTTACGTTTGAGATTAAAAGCGCTTTAAGGCGCTTTAAATGCTGGGCAGTTTAAATAGCGCTGAGAATGTCGGAAAAAGGGTTGGGACCTTTGGCAAATTTACGAGAAACTCTTTGGTGGCTTGCTCGTACTTTAAGGTTACGAACAAGTGACTGAAGAATATTTTTGCCTAAAGGAGACAGCACACACACACATACACAGTTTCTTTTACCACCTTCAGAGTGCCATACGCGGTGCTCAGATACGTGGGTGGACAGTTTTGGTGTTTCTTGCTGGCTGACTTGAGCGTCGGAGTGCAAACGGCCGCTAGGGCGCCTCTTTGTCCTCTTTTTTGCAGGAATTCACAGGCAATCAGTGGGAAGGAGTCCTTAGCTGACGGTTGAGGTCGCGCACGAAGACGTCCCGGTCAACCGGACGGAACATTTGGCGCCCACCGTGGGGCTCGATATAAAACATTAGTCCCATCACAAGTTCGAGGAAAATTTACCAAGCTACAGTAACGTTGAAGGAGGTTGGAGTGACAATGGCCCCCACCAGACGAAGAGCAGCGCGCGCAGCCCCAGCAGACCTATCCATGCAGCAGGTCCTGGAAATAATGAGGGGGCTGCAGCAGGACATGGCGGATTCGAAGATGGAGCAGGAGCGCATGCAGGCAGATCTTGACGCCTCGCATGAGCGCAATGAAGAGCTCCACCATGTGAATGAGGAGTTGCGCCAGGGCCTGAGAAACGATCGGAGGCGGCCTGGACAGGACGAGACGGAGAACCATTCCCCACCAAGGGAGTTTTCCACTCCTTTCTCGCAGGAGATCCTAGATGCAGCGATCCCGAACACGTTCGCGGGACCCAAGGTAATCTTCACTAGGATGGAGGACCCAGAGACGCATCTCGCTGCATTTCACACACAGATGGTCCTGATAGGCAGTTCTGATGCTGCCAAGTGCAAGCTCTTCATGAGCACCCTGACCGGGATGGCCATGGACTGGTTCATTAGCCTCCCCGAGGGCCATATCACGTCTTTCTGCCAGTTGTCGCGGTTATTCAGAGAACAGTATTTGGCCAGCAAGGCCCCGCCGCCGGTCTCCTACGACCTGTTTGACGTGAAGCAGTATCAGGGGGAGACCCTGAAGGAGTATATCAATCGCTTCGGGGCCCAGGTCGTGAAGGTTGGTACAACAGAGGAGCCTATGATCGTGTACGCATTTGTGAAAGGCGTATGCCCCGGCCCCTTTGGAGAATCTATTATCCGCAATCGCCCTAGGACTTTCGCTGAATTACGGCGTAGGGCGGTGGAGCATATTGCTTCGGAATGGGAGGTATGTGTGAAGCGCACCAGTGCCGTGCCCTCACGCCCGAGGGGACCGGCACGAGTTCAACCCGTCAGAGTCAATGAGACCACGACGGGGAGAAAGAAGCCAGAGGCGAGACGCCCCTACGAGGCCAGAAAGCCCCAGCCTCGGGGCCCAACAGGAGGCGAACGCCCCGCCAGAGAAAGAGCAAGACCGGCGAGGTACAACTTCGTGGTTGAATTGAAGGATTTGATCGCCGTGCCCAACATAGCCGAGAGGCTGAGGCGACCGGCGAAGACCGACAAGGTGTTATGGCCCCGTAAAGACTCTTGGTGTGAATTCCACGAGGCTTTCGGGCACCAAATTGATAATTGCCTGTCGTTGGGCTACCAGCTAGATGAGCTGGTGAGGACTGGGTTTTTGAAAGATTATGTCGCAGAGTCCACTACGACCGCCACCCTGCCGCCGCCGACGGATGAACCAGTACACGAGATGCCGGTGCTTGGCGAGGTCCACACCATTGCTGGAGGTTTTTCCGGCGGAGGACCCACCGCCTCCCAGCGGAAGAAATACGCGAGGGGGGTGAATTCAATCGAAGAGAGGCTCTCGGGGGAGCCTGGGAGTCAGATATTGTGTTCACAAGAAGGGACCTCCGAGATGTGGTCCCCATGACAACGATCCCGTTGTATCTCGGTCGTCACGGCTGGAAGGAAGGTCCACAGAGTGCTTGTTGATCAAGGAAGCTCGGCAGACGTCATGTTTTGTCGACCTTTAATAATTACGGTTGTCCCCCGATCTGCTGAGTCCCTATACGGGATGTTTGTATGGGTTCGGGGATAACCAGATAGAGGTCCGGGGGTACCTGGAGCTGAGGACTACGTTCACGGACGGAGAGGCCTCCCGAACAGAGAGCATTCGGTACCTCGTCGTGAACGCTAATTCTGCCTACAATATTTTGCTGGGCAGACCGGCGTTAAACCGTTTGAGTGCAATATCCTCCACCCGACACATGAAGATGAAGCTGCCGGACCTCAGTGGTCGGGTGATAGTCATCAGATCAGACCAAGAGGAGGCAGGAAATCTACGAAAACAGCCTGAAGACGAAGAGAGGCGTTTTCATAGGTGTACGAACGTCCGCCGAGCGCGGACGCAACGATGATCGAGGCGACGCCCGCTGGCAGACCCTCGAAGAGGCCATAGCAGAAAGGGCGATGCCTGAAGCAGATGTGCCAATGGAGGAAGCACACGTGGAGAGGCGGCGCCCGTAGAAGAAGCGGCGCCCGCCGATGATGATAATAGGGAGCAACCCGCGGACCAACATCCTAGAAAGGGAGATTGGCGGCAAAGCTTTCAAGTTAGGAAGCTCGCTAAATCCAGAAGAACGGGAAGGGGTGGCGGAAGTGATTTCGCGCCACCTGGATGCCTTCGCATGGTCCGCCTCGGACATGCCGGGCATCGACCCAGATTTTCTGTGCCACCACCTCAGCATGGACGTCACGGTCCGCCCCGTGCGTCAGAGAATGAGGAATTCAATGAGGAGCGACAACAGGTGGTGAAAGACGAAACGCAGAAGCTGCTGAGTGCTGGCCACATTAGGGAGATTCAGTACCCTGAGTGGCTCGCCAACGTCGTTTTGGTAAGAAGGCAAACGGAAAATGGAGAATGTGCGTTGACTTCACGGACCTGAATAAGGCGTGCCCAAAGGATCCTATCCGCTGCCCAGCATGACGCCCTAGTGGACAGCGCGTCTGGCAGCAAGGTGTTAAGCTTCCTGGACGCCTTCTCAGGTTATAACCAAATCAAGATGCACCCCAGGACGAGAGCAAAACTGCGTTCATGACTGAAACATGCAGTTATTGCTATAAGGTGATGCCCTTCAGGCTCAAAAATGCGGCGCCACGTACCAGAGGTTAATGGACAAGGTCCTGGGCCAATGCTCGGGAGAATGTTACGCTTACGTAGACGACATGGTGGTGGCGTCGCAAACAGGGTGCAGCACATGGCAGACTTGGAGGATTGTTCAACACATATCCAAATACCGCCTCAAGTTGAACCCCGAGAAGTGTGTTTGGGGTAGAAGCCGGTAAATTCTTGGGTTTCTGCTCACCGAGAGGGGGATAGAAGCGAACCCTGACAAATGTGCGGCTATTATCGCCATGCGGAGTCCGACATCGGTAAAGGAGGTTCAACAGTTGACAGGGCGGATGGCGGCGCTCTCGAGGTTTGTTTCCGCGGAGGAGAAAAGGGGCACCCGTACTTCCAGTGCCTCAAGAGAAACAGTCGCTTTGCATGGACTGAGGATGCGAAGCGGCTTTCGTTAACTGAAGGAGTACCTGGCGACGCCTCCAGTTCTCTGCAAACCGGTAACGGGCGCGCCCCTCCGTTGTATTTTGCTGTAACAGAAGGGCCATCAGTTCTGTGTTGGTACAAGAGCAGGACCAGAGTCAGAAGCCCATCTACTTCGTAAGCAAGGCCTTACAGGGAGCCGAGACAAGTACCAGCCTGGAGAAGGCGGCGCTGGCGGTAGTGTTCTCGGCTAGGAGGCTCCGTCATTACTTCCACAGTTTCACGGTGGTGGTAATGACCAACTCCCCATACAGAAGTGCTGCAGAAGCCCGATGTGGCAGGAAGAATGGTACGCTGGGTTGTGGAACTGTCGGAATTCGACATACAGTACGAGCCTAGAGGATCCATTAAAGGGCAGGTGTACGCGGATTTTGTAGCAGAACTTTCGCCCGGAGGTGAGCAAGAGTGGAAGCGGGTTCACAGTGGCTGCTCTCGGTTGATGGTCCTCAAACCAGCAAGGGAGTGGTGCGGGAATAGTGCTGGAGGACCCGATGGCATACTATCGAGCAGGCCTTGCGTTTTGCCTTCAAGGCAAGTAACAACCAAGCAGAATACGAAGCCCTGATTGCAGGAATGCTCTTGGCCAAGGAGATGGGCGCACAGAACCTCCTGGTGAAGAGCGACTCCCAGTTGTCACGAGGCAGGTGTCGGTGGGTTCCAGGCGAAGGACCCACAGATGGCGGCGTATCTCAAATACGTCCAGTTGTTGAGAGGGGCGTTCAACGCTCTTGAGTTGATACACGTCCCGAGGGAGCAGAATGCCAGAGCTGACCTGCTCGCAAAGCTGGCCAGCTCAGGCAAGGGGGGTAGACAGAGGACAGTGATCCAGGAGACCCTCAAAGCTCCGCGTCGATTCGTGGAAGACAACAGGGTGGATGTCCTCCAGATTTATGCATCAAGGGGAAGGCCGAGGAGTCATTCCTCATTAACCCAAGATACGCAGAGGGCGCCCCGCATCAGTATCTACGCGAGTGCGTCTGAGGAGGAGCAGATGCAGGTTTGTGTCCTGTCCACGGGAGACACCTGGATGACGCCCTATAAACGATACCTGGCGGATGGGGCCCTTCCAGTGGACCCTGAAGAGGGTAAGAAAATCAAAAGGAACGCCGTAAGATATACCTTGGTGGATGGGGTGTTGTTCAGGCACGGCTTCACTCACCCTATCCTAACGT